>NC_073256.2:3042803-3345833 GCF_029289425.2 Pan paniscus
TGTATAAACATGGAAAAATCAACACCGCTATCTTTATGAACATTGAAATATCTATACCGCCATCTCTATAAACATGGAAATATCTACACCAAGATCAGAATAAACATGGAAATATCTACACCGCTATCTGTATAAACATGGAAATATCTCCACTGCTATCTCTATAAACATCGAAATATCTACACCGCCATCTGTATAAACATGGAAATACTTACAAAGTTATCTGTATAAACATGGAAATATCTACACCGCCATCTGTATAAACATGGGAATATCTACACAGCCATGTGTATATACATGGAAATAACTACACCGCTATCCATATAAACATGGAAATAAGTACACCGCTATCAGTATAAACATGGAAATATCTACAACGCCATCTACATATCCATGGAAATATCTGCGTCGCCATCTGTATAAACATGGAAATATCTACACGGTCATCTGTGTATAGATGGAAATATCAACACCGCCATCTCTACAAACATGGAAATATCTGCACCGCTATTTGTATAAACATGGAAATATCTACACCGCGGTCTGTATAAACATGGAAATATCTACACCGCTATCTGTATAAACATGGAAATATCTACACCGCTATCTCTATAAACTTGGAAATATCTACACCGTGATCTGTATAAACATGGAAATATTTACACCGCTATCTGTATAAACATGGAAATTTCTACACCGTTATCTGTATAAATATGGAAATATCTACACTGCTATCTCTATAAACATGGAAATATCTACACCGCTATCTGTATAAACATGGAAATACCCATACAGTCATCTGTGTAAACATGGAAATATCTACACAACCATTTGTATAAACATGGAAATATCTTCAATGCCATCTGTATACACATGGAAATACCTACACGGCAATCTGTGTAAAGATGGAAATATCAAAACCGCCATCTGTACAAACATGGAAATATCTACACTGCTATCTCTATAAACATGGAAATATCTACACTGCTGTCTGTATAAACATGGAAATATCTACACCGGTATCTGTATAAACATGGAAATATCTACACCATGATCTGTATAAACATGGAAATATATACACCGCTATCTGTATAAACATGGAAATATCTGCAACGCTATCTCTATAAACATGGGAATATCTACAAAGACATCTGAATAAACATGGAAATACCTACACAGTCATGTGTAGGAACATTTAAATATCTACACCGCCATCTGTATAAACATGGAAATATCTATAATGCCATCTGTAGAAAGATGGAAATATCTACACCGCAATCTGTGTAAACATGGAACTATCTACACCGCTATCTGTAAACACATGGAAATATCTAAACCGCTATCTGTATAAACATGGAAATATCTACACCGCGATCTGTATAAACATGGAAATATCTACACCGCGATCTGTATAAACATGGAAATATCTACACCGCTATCTGTATAAACATGGAAATTTCTACACAGCTATCTCTATAAACATGGAAATATCTACACCGCCATCTGTATAAACATGGAAATACCTATACAGTCATCTGTGTAAACATGGAAATATCTACACCACCATCTGTATAAACATGGAAATATCTTCAATGCCGTCTGAATACACATGGAAATACCTACACGGCAATCTGTGTTTAGATGGAAACATCAACACCGCCATCTGTACAAACATGGAAATATCTACACAGCTATCTCTATAGACATGGAAATATCTACACCGCCATCTCTATAAACATGGAAACATCAACACCGCCATCTGTACAAACATGCAAATATCTACACTGCTATCTCTATAAACATGGAAATATCTACACTGCGGTCTGTATAAACATGGAAATATCTACACCGGTATCTGTATAAACATGGAAATATCCACACCATGATCTGTATAAACATGGAAATATATACACCGCTATCTGAATAAACATGGAAATATCTGCACCGCTATCTCTAAAAACATGGAAATATCTACAAAGACATCTGTATAAACATGGAAATACCTACACAGTCATGTGTAGAAAAATTTAGATATCTACACTGCCGTCTGTATAAACATAGAAATATCAACAAAGCCCTCTGCATAAATATGGAAATATCTGCATAGGCATCTGTGTAAACATGGAAATATATGCACCGCTATCTGTATAAAAATGGAAATACCTACACCGCTGTCTCTATAAACATGGAAATATGTACACCGCTATGCGTATAAACATGGAAATATCTCCACTGCTCTCTGTACAAACATGGAAATATCTCCAACTTTATCTGTATAAACATGGAAATATCTACAGCGCCATCTCTATAAACATTGAAATATCTACACTGCCATCTGTAAAAACATGAAAATATCTACACCGCCAACTGTATAAGCATGTAAATATCTACACCACCATCTGTATAAACATGGAAATACCTACAATTCCATCTGTATACACATGGAAATATCTACACAGACATCTGTATAAATATGGAAATAACTACAAGGCCATCTGTATAAACATGGAAATATCTACACTGCCAACTGTAGAAAGATGGAAATATCTACACCGCTATCTCTATAAATATGGAAATATCTACACCGCCATCTCTATAAACATGAAAATATCTACACTGCCATCTCTATAAAGATGGAAGTATCTACTCCGCCATGTGTATAAACACGGAAATATCTACACCACCATCTGTCTAAACATGGAAATATCTACACCGCTATCTGTATAAACATGGAAATATCTACACGGCCATCTGTGTATAGATGGAAATATCAACACCGCCATCTGTACAAACATGGAAATATTTACACCGCTATCTCTATAAACATGGAAATATCTGCACTGCCATCTGTAAAAACATGGAAATATCTATACAGTCATCTGTATAAACATGGAAATATCTACAATGCCATCTGTATACACATGGAAATATCTAAACAGCCAGCTGTATAAGCATGTAAATAACTACACTGCTATCTCTATAAACATGGAAATATCTACACCGCCATCTCTATAAACATGATAATATCTACACTGCAATTTCCATAAATATGGAACTAACTACTCCGCCATCTGTATGAACATGGAAACATCTACACCGCCATCTGTGTGAACCAGGAAATATCTACAATGCCATCTGAATAAAGATATAAATATCTGCACCGCGAGCTGTATAAACTTGGAAATATCTACATGGCTATCTGTATAAACGTGGAAATACGAACACCGCTATCAGTATAAACATGGAAATATCTACAACGCCATCTATATAAACATGGAAATATCTACACCGCTATGTCTATAAACATGGAAATACCTACACCGCTATCTCTATAAACATGGAAATATCTAAACCGCTATCTGTATAAACATGGAAATATCTACAACGCTACCTACATAAACATGGAAATATCTACACCGCGATCTATATAAACATGGAAATATCTACACCGCGATCTGTATAATCATGGAAATATCTTCACCACGATCTGTATATACATAGAAATATCTACACCGCTATCTGTATAAACATGGTAATATCTACACCACCATCTATATAAACATGGAAATATCTACACCGCCATCTATATAAACATGGAAATATCTACAATGCCATCTGTAGAAATATGGAAATATCCACACCGCTATCTCTGTAAACATGGAAAATTCAACACCGCTATTCTCTATGAACATGGAAATATCTACACCGCCATCTCTATAAAAATGGAAATATCTACACCCCTATCTGTATAAACATGGAAATATCCACACCGCTATCTCTGTAAACATGGAAAATTCAACACCGCTATTCTCTATGAACATGGAAATATCTACACCGCCATCTCTATAAACATGGAAATATCTACACCACGATCAGTATAAACATGGAAATATCTACACCGCTATCTGTATAAACATGGAAATATCTCCAATGCTATCTCTATAAACATCGAAATATCTACACCGCCATCTGTATAAACATGGAAATATTTACAAAGTTATCTGTATAAACATGGAAATATCTACACCACCATATGTATAAACATGGAAATATCTACACAGCCATGTGTATATACATGGAAATAACTACACAGCTATCTATATAAACATGGAAATAAGTACACCGCTATCTGTATAAACATGGAAATATCTACACCGCCATGTACATATCCATGGAAATATCTGCGTCGCCATCTGCAAAACATGTAAATATCTACACGGTCATTTGTGTATAGATGGAAATATCAACACCGCCATCTCTACAAACATGGAAATATCTGCACCGCTATTTGTATAAACATGGAAATATCTACACCGCGGTCTGTATAAACATGTAAATATCTACACCGCTATCTGTATAAACATGGAAATATCTACACCGCTATCTCAATATACATGGAAATATCTATACCGTGATCTGTATAAACATGGAAATAATTACACCGCTATCTGTATAAACATGGAAATATCTACACCGCCATCTACATATCCATGGAAATATCTGCGTCGCCATCTGCATAAACATGTAAATATCTACATGGTCATTTGTGTATAGATGGAAATATCAACACCACCATCTCTACAAACATGGAAATATCTGCACCGCTATTTGTATAAACATGGAAATATCTACACCGCGGTCTGCATAAACATGGAAATATCTACACCGCTATCTGTATAAACATGGAAATATCTACACCGCTATCTCGATAAACATGGAAATATCTATACCGTGATCTGTATAAACATGGAAATATTTACACCGCTATCTGTATAAACATGGAAATTTCTACACCATTATCTGTATAAATATGGAAATATCTACACCGCTATCTCTATAAACATGGAAATATCTACACCGCCATCTGTATATACAGGGAAATACCTATACAGTCATCTGTGTAAACTTGGAAATATCTACACAACCATCTGTATAAACATGGAAATATCTTCAATGCCATCTGTATACACATGGAAATACCTACACGGCAATCTGTGTATAGATGGAAATATCAACACCGCCGTCTGTACAAACCTGGAAATATCTACACTGCTATCTCTATAAACATGGAAATATCTACACTGCGGTCTGTATAAACATGGAAATATCTACACCGGTATCTGTATAAACATGGAAATATCTACACCATGATCTGTATAAACATGGAAATATATACACCTCTATCTGTATAAACATGGAAATATCTGCACCGCTATCTCTATAAACATGGAAGTATCTACAAAGACATCTGTATAAACATGGAAATACCTACACGGTCATGTGTAGGAATATTTAAATATCTACACTGCCGTCTGTATAAACATAGAAATATCGACAAAGCCCTCTGTATAAATATGGAAATATCTGCATAGGCATCTGTGTAAACATGGAAATATCTGCACCGCTATTTGTATAAACATGGAAATACCTACACCGCTGTCTCTATATATATGGAAATATGTACACCGCTATGTGTTTAAACATGGAAATATCTCCACTGCTCTCTGTATAAACATGGAAATATCTCCACCATTATCTGTATAAACATGGAAATATCTACAGCGCCATCTATATAAACATTGAAATATCTACACTACCATCTGTAAAAACATGGAAATATCTTCACAGCCAACTGTATAAACATGGAAATATCTACACCACCATCTGAATAAACATGGAAATACCTGCAATACCATCTGTATACACATGGAATTATCTACACAGACATCTGTATAAATATGGAAATATCTACACGGCCATCTGTATAAACATGGAGATATCTACACTGCCATCTGTAGAAAGATGGAAATATCTACACCGCTATCTCTAAAAATATGGAAATATCTACACCGCCATCTCTATAAACATGAAAATATCTACACTGCCATCTCCATACAGATGGAAGTATCTACTCCGCCATGTGTATAAACACGGAAATATCTGCACCACCATCTGTGTAAACATGGAAATACCTTCACGGCTATCTGTATAAACGTGGAAATATCTACACCGCCATCTGCATGACAATGGAAATATCTACGCTGCCATCTGTATAAACATGGAAATATCTACACGGCCATCTGTGTATAGATGGAAATATCAACACCGCCATCTGTACAAACATGGAAATATCTACACCACTATCTCTATAAAGATGGAAATATCTGCACTGCCATCTGTAAAAACATGGAAATACCTATACAGTCATCTGTATAAACATGGAAATATCTACAATGCCATCTGTATACACATGGAAATATCTACACAGCCATCTGTTTTAACATGTATATATCTACAATGCTATCTCTATAAACATGTAAATATCTACACCACGATCAGTATAAACATGGAAATATCTACACCGCTATCTGTATAAACATGGAAATATCTCCAATGCTATCTCTATAAACATCGAAATGTCTACACCGCCATCTGTATAAACATGGAAATACTTACAAAGTTATCTGTATAAACATGGAAATATCTACACCACCATTTGTATAAACATGGAAATATCTACACTGCCATGTGTATATACATGGAAATAACTACACAGCTATCTATTTAAACACGGAAATAAGTACACCGCTATCTGTATAAACATGGAAATATCTACACCGCCATCTACATATCCATGGAAATATCTGCGTCGCCATCTGCATAAACATGTAAATATCTACACGGTCATCTCTGTATAGATGGAAATATCAACACCGCCATCTCTACAAACATGGAAATATCTGCACCGCTATGTGTATAAACATGGAAATATCTACACCGCGGTCTGTATAAACATGGAAATATCTACACCGCTATCTGTATAAACATGGAAATATCTACACCGCTATCTCTATAAACATGGAAATATCTATACCGTGATCTGTATAAACATGGAAATATTTACACCGCTATCTGTATAAACATGGAAATTTCCACACCATTATCTGTATAAATATGGAAATATCTACACCGCTATCTCTATAAACATGGAAATAACTACACAGCAATCTGTATATACATGGAAATACCTATACAGTCATCTGTGTAAACTTGGAAATATCTACACAACCATCTGTATAAACATGGAAATATCTTCAATGCCATCTGTATACACATGGAAATACCTACACGGCAATCTGTGTATAGATGGAAACATCAACACCGCCATCTGTACAAACATGGAAATATCTACACTGCTATCTCTATAAACATGGAAGTATCTACACTGCAGTCTGTATAAACATGGAAATATCTACACCGGTATCTGTATAAACATGGAAATAACTACACCGCTATTAGTATAAACAAGTAAATATCTACACCGTGATCTGTATAAACATGGAAATATCTACACCGCTATCTCTATAAACATGGAAATATCTACACCGTCATCTGTATAAACATGGAAATACATATACAGTTCTGTGTAAACATGGAAACATCTACACCGCCATCTGTGTGAATAAGGAAATATCTACAATGCCATCTGTATAAAGATATAAATATCTGCACCGCGAGCTGTATAAACTTGGAAATATCTACATCGCTATCTATTTAAACGTGAAAATACCATCACCGCTATCGGTATAAACATGGAAATATCTACAACGCCATCTATATAAACATGGAAATATCTACACCGCTATGTCTATAAACATGGAAATACCTACACCGCTATCTATATAAACATGGAAATATCTACACCAATATCTGTAAAAACATGGAAATATCTACACAGCTATCTGTATAAACTTGGAAATATCTACACCGCGATCTGTATAAACATGGTAATATCTACACCACCATCTATATAAACCTGGAAATATCTACACCGCCATCTGTATAAACATGGAAATATCTACAATGCCATCTGTAGAAAGATGGAAATATCTACACCACAATCTGTATAAACATGTAAATATCTACCCCGATATCTGTAAAAATATGGAAATATCTACACCGCTATCTATATAAACATTGAAATATCTACACCGCGATCTGTATAAACATGGAAATATCTACACCGCGATCTGTATAAACATGGAAATATCTACACCGCTATCTCTATAAACATGGAAATATCTAGAAAGCTCTCTCTATAAACATGGAAATATCTGCACCGCCATCTGTATAAACATGGAAATACCTACAAAGTCATCTTTATAAACATGGAAATATCTACAGCGCCATCTCTATAAACATTGACAAATCTACACTGCCATCTGTAAAAACATGGAAATATCCACACAGTCATCTGAATAAACATGGAAATATCTAAACCACCATCTGTATAAACATGGAAATACCTACAATACCATCTGTATACACATGGAAATATCTACACAGACTTCTGTATAAATATGGAAATATCTACACGGCCATCTGTATAAACATGGAATTATCTACAGTGCCATCTGTAGAAAGATGGAAATATCTACACCGCTATCTCTATAAATATGGAAATATCTACACCGCCATCTCTATAAACATGAAAATATCTACAATGCCATCTCCATAAAGATGGAAGTATCTACTCCACCATGTTAATAAACACGGAAATGTCTACACCACCATATGTGTAAACATGGAAATATCTACGCCGCCATCTGTATAAACATGGAAATATCTAGACGGCCATCTGTGTATAGATGGAAATATCAACACCGCCATCTATACAAACATGGAAATATCTACACCGCTATCTCTATAAACATGGAAATATCTGCACTGCCATCTGTGAAATCATGGAAATACCTATACTGTCATCTGTATAAACATGGAAATATCTACAATGCCATGTGTATACACATGGAAATACCTACACAGACATCTGCATAAACATGTAAATATCTACACTGCTATCTCTATAAACATGGAAATATCTACACCGCCATCTCTATAAACATGAAAATATCTACACTGCCATCTCCATAAACATGGAACTAACTTCTCCGCCATCTGTATAAACATGGAAACATCTACACCGCCATCCATGTGAATAAGGAAATATCTACAATGCCATCTGTATAAAGATATAAATATCTGCACCGCGAGCTGTATAAACATGGAAATATCTACATCGCTATCTATTTAAACGTGGAAATACCAATACCGCTATCGGTATAAACATGGAAATATCTACAACGCCATCTATATAAACAGGGAAATATCTACACCGCTATGTCTATAAACATGGAAATACCTACACAGCTATCTCTATAAACATGGAAATATCTACAGCAATATCTGTAAAAACATGGAAATATCTACACCGCTATCTGTATAAACATGGAAATATGTACACCGCGATCTGTATAAACATGGAAATAACTTCACCGTGATCTGCATAAACATGGAAATATTTACACCGCTATCTGTATAAACATGGTAATATCTACAACACCATCTATATAAACATGGTAATATCTACATCACCATCTATATTAACACGGAAATATCTACACCGCCATCTGTATAAACATGGAAATATCTACAATGCCATCTGTAGAAAGATGGAAATATCTATACCGCAATCTGTATAAACATGTAAATATCTACACCGATATCTGTAAAAATATGGAAATATCTACACCGCTATCTGTATAAACATTGAAATATCTACACCGCGATCTCTATAAACATGGAAATATCTACACCACGATCTGTATAAACATGGAAATATCTACACCGCTATCTGTATAAACATGGAAATATCTACAAAGCTCTCTCTATAAACATGGAAATATCTGCACCGCCATCTGTATAAACATGGAAATACCTACAAAGTCATCTGTATAAACATGGAAATATCTACAGCGCCATCTCTATAAACATTGACAAATCTACACTGCCATCTGTAAAAACATGGAAATATCCACACAGTCATCTGAATAAACATGGAAATATCTAAACCACCATCTGTATAAACATGGAAATACCTACAATACCATCTGTATACACATGGAAATATCTACACAGACTTCTGTATAAATATGGAAATATCTACACGGCCATCTGTATAAACATGGAATTACCTACAGTGCCATCTGTAGAAAGATGGAAATATCTACACCGCTATCTCTATAAATATGGAAATATCTACACCGCCATCTCTATAAACATGAAAATATCTACACTGCCATCTCCATAAAGATGGAAGTATCTACTCCACCATGTTAATAAACACGGAAATATCTACACCACCATCTGTGTAAACATGGAAATATCTACGCCGCCATCTGTATAAACATGGAAATATCTAGACGGCCATCTGTGTATAGATGGAAATATCAACACCGCCATCTGTACAAACATGGAAATATCTACACCGCAATCTCTATAAACATGGAAATATCTGCACTGCCATCTGTAAAAACATGGAAATACCTATACAGTCATCTGTATAAACATGGAAATATCTACAAAGCCATCTGTATACACATGGAAATATCTACACAGCCATCTGTATAAACATGTAAATACCTACACTGCTATCTCTATATACATGGAAATATCTACACCGCCATCTCTATAAACATGAAAATATCTACACTGCCATCTTCATAAACATGGAACTAACTACTCCACCATCTGTATAAACATGGAAACATCTACACCGCCATCTGTGTGAATAAGGAAATATCTACAATGCCATCTGTATAAAGATATATATATCTGCACCGCGAGCTGTATAAACATGGAAATAACTACATTGCTATCTATTTAAACGTGAAAATACCATCACCGCTATCGGTATAAACATGGAAATATCTACAACGCCATCTATATAAACATGGAAATATCTACACCGCTATGTCTATAAACATGGAAATACCTACAACGCTATCTCTACAAACATGGTAATATCTACATCAATATCTGTAAAAACATGGAAATATCTACACCGCTATCTGTATAAACATGGAAATATCTACAAAGCTCTCTCTATAAACATGGAAATATCTGCACCGCCATCTGTATAAACATGGAAATACCTACAAAGTCATCTGTATAAACATGGAAATATCTACAGCGCCATCTCTATAAACATTGACAAATCTACACTGCCACCTGTAAAAACATGGAAATATCCACACAGTCATCTGAATAAACATGGAAATATCTAAACCACCATCTGTATAAACATGGAAATACCTACAATACCATCTGTATACACATGGAAATATCTACACAGACTTCTGTATAAATATGGAAATATCTACACGGCCATCTGTATAAACATGGAATTACCTACAGTGCCATCTGTAGAAAGATGGAACTATCTACACCGCTATCTCTAAAAATATGGAAATATCTACACCGCCATCTCTATAAACATGAAAATATCTACACTGCCATCTCCATAAAGATGGAAGTATCTACTCCACCATGTTAATAAACACGGAAATATCTACACCACCATATGTGTAAACATGGAAATATCTATGCCGCCATCTGTATAAACATGGAAATATCTAGACGGCCATCTGTGTATAGATGGAAATATCAACACCGCCATCTGTACAAACATGGAAATAACTACACCGCTATCTCTATAAACATGGAAATATCTGCACTGCCATCTGTAAAAACATGGAAATACCTATACAATCATCTGTATAAACATGGAAATATCTACAAAGCCATCTGTATACACATGGAAATATCTACACAGCCATCTGTATAAACATGTAAATATCTACACTTCTATCTCTATAAACATGGAAATACCTACAATGCCATCTGTATACACATGGAAATATCTACACAGCCATCTGTATAAACATGTAAATATTTACACTGCTATCTCTATAAACATGGAAATATCTTCACCGCCATCTCTACAAACATGAAAATATCTACACTGCCATCTCCATAAACATGGAACTAACTTCTCCGCCATTTGTATCAACATGGAAACATCGACACCGCCATCAGTGTGAATAAGGAAATATCTACAATGCCATCTGTATAAAGATATAAATATCTGCACCGCGAACTGTATAAACATGGAAATATCTACATCGCTATCTGTATAAACGTGGAAATACCAACACCGCTATCAGTACAAACAAGGAAATATCTACAACGCCATCTATATAAACATGGAAATAACTACAGCGCTATGTCTATAAACTTGGAAATACCTACACCGCGATCTGTATAAACATGGAAATATCTACACTGCTATCTCTATAAACATGGAAATATCTACACTGCTGTCTGTATAAACATGGAAATATCTACACCGGTATCTGTATAAACATGGAAATATCTACACCATGATCTGTATAAACATGGAAATATATACACCGCTATCTGTATAAACATGGAAATATCTGCAACGCTATCTCTATAAACATGGAAATATCTACAAAGACATCTGAATAAACATGGAAATACCTACACAGTCATGTGTAGGAACATTTAAATATCTACACCGCCATCTGTATAAACATGGAAATATCTATAATGCCATCTGTAGAAAGATGGAAATATCTACACCGCAATCTGTGTAAACATGGAACTATCTACACCGCTATCTGTAAACACATGGAAATATCTAAACCGCTATCTGTATAAACATGGAAATATCTACACCGCGATCTGTCTAAACATGGAAATATCTACACCGCGATCTGTATAAACATGGAAATATCTACACCGCTATCTGTATAAACATGGAAATTTCTACACAGCTATCTCTATAAACATGGAAATATCTACACCGCCATCTGTATAAACATGGAAATACCTATACAGTCATCTGTGTAAACATGGAAATATCTACACCACCATCTGTATAAACATGGAAATATCTTCAATGCCGTCTGAATACACATGGAAATACCTACACGGCAATCTGTGTTTAGATGGAAACATCAACACCGCCATCTGTACAAACATGGAAATATCTACACAGCTATCTCTATAAACATGGAAATATCTACACCGCCATCTGTATAAACATGGAAACATCAACACCGCCATCTGTACAAACATGGAAATATCTACACTGCTATCTCTATAAACATGGAAATATCTACACTGCGGTCTGTATAAACATGGAAATATCTACACCGGTATCTGTATAAACATGGAAATATCCACACCATGATCTGTATAAACATGGAAATATATACACCGCTATCAGAATAAACATGGAAATATCTGCACCGCTATCTCTATAAACATGGAAATATCTACAAAGACATCTGTATAAACATGGAAATACCTACACAGTCATGTGTAGGAAAATTTAGATATCTACACTGCCATCTGTATAAACATAGAAATATCAACAAAGCCCTCTGCATAAATATGGAAATATCTGCATAGGCATCTGTGTAAACATGGAAATATATGCACCGCTATCTGTATAAAAATGGAAATACCTACACCGCTGTCTCTATAAACATGGAAATATGTACACCGCTATGCGTATAAACATGGAAATATCTCCACTGCTCTCTGTACAAACATGGAAATATCTCCAACTTTATCTGTATAAACATGGAAATATCTACAGCGCCATCTCTATAAACATTGAAATATCTACACTGCCATCTGTAAAAACATGAAAATATCTACACCGCCAACTGTATAAGCATGTAAATATCTACACCACCATCTGTATAAACATGGAAATACCTACAATTCCATCTGCATACACATGGAAATATCTACACAGACATCTGTATAAATATGGAAATAACTACAAGGCCATCTGTATAAACATGGAAATATCTACACTGCCAACTGTAGAAAGATGGAAATATCTACACCGCTATCTCTATAAATATGGAAATATCTACACCGCCATCTCTATAAACATGAAAATATCTACACTGCCATCTCTATAAAGATGGAAGTATCTACTCCGCCATGTGTATAAACACGGAAATATCTACACCACCATCTGTCTAAACATGGAAATATCTACACCGCTATCTGTATAAACATGGAAATATCTACACGGCCATCTGTGTATAGATGGAAATATCAACACCGCCATCTGTACAAACATGGAAATATTTACACCGCTATCTCTATAAACATGGAAATATCTGCACTGCCATCTGTAAAAACATGGAAATACCTATACAGTCATCTGTATAAACATGGAAATATCTACAATGCCATCTGTATACACATGGAAATATCTAAACAGCCAGCTGTATAAGCATGTAAATAACTACACTGCTATCTCTATAAACATGGAAATATCTACACCGCCATCTCTATAAACATGATAATATCTACACTGCAATTTCCATAAATATGGAACTAACTACTCCGCCATCTGTATGAACATGGAAACATCTACACCGCCATCTGTGTGAACCAGGAAATATCTACAATGCCATCTGAATAAAGATATAAATATCTGCACCGCGAGCTGTATAAACTTGGAAATATCTACATGGCTATCTGTATAAACGTGGAAATACGAACACCGCTATCAGTATAAACATGGAAATATCTACAACGCCATCTATATAAACATGGAAATATCTACACCGCTATGTCTATAAACATGGAAATACCTACACCGCTATCTCTATAAACATGGAAATATCTAAACCGCTATCTGTATAAACATGGAAATATCTACACCGCTACCTACATAAACATGGAAATATCTACACCGCGATCTATATAAACATGGAAATATCTACACCGCGATCTGTATAATCATGGAAATATCTTCACCACGATCTGTATATACATAGAAATATCTACACCGCTATCTGTATAAACATGGTAATATCTACACCACCATCTATATAAACATGGAAATATCTACACCGCCATCTATATAAACATGGAAATATCTACAATGCCATCTGTAGAAATATGGAAATATCTACCCCGCAATCTGTGTAAACATGGAAATATCTACACCGATATCTGTAAAAACATGGAAATACCTACACCGCTATCTGTATAAACATGGAAATATATACACCGCGATCTGTATAAACATGGAAATATCTACACCGCGATCTGTATAAACATGAAAATATCTACACTGCTATCTGTATAAACATGGAAATATCTACACAGCTATCTCAATAAACATGGAAATACCTACAGCGCCATCTGTATAAACATGGAAATAGCTACAAAGTCATCTGTATAAACATGGAAGTATCTACACAGCCATCGGTATAAACATGCAAATATCTACACAGCCATCTGTATATACATGGAAATATCTACACCGCTATCTGTATAAACATGGAAATAACTACACCGCTATTTGTATAAACAAGCAAATATCTACACCGTGATCTGTATAAACATGGAAATATCTACACCGCCATCTCTATAAACATGGAAATATCGACACCCCTATCTGTATAAACATGGAAATATCCTCAACGCTATCTCTATAAACATGGAAAAACCAACACCGCTATCTCTATGAACATGGAAATACCTACACCGCCATCTCTATAAACATGGAAATATCTACACCACGATCAGTATAAACAGGGAAACATCTACACCGCTATCTGTATAAACATGGAAATATCTCCAATTCTATCTCTATAAACATCGAAATATCTACACCGCCATCTATATAAACATGGAAATACTTAGAAAGTTATCTGTATAAACATGGAAATATCTACAGCACCATTTGTATAAACATGGAAATATCTTCACAGCCATGTGTATATACATGGAAATATCAACATCGCTATGTATATAAACATGGAAATAACTACACCGCTATCTGTATAAACATGGAAATATCTACACCACCATCTACATATCCATGGAAATGTCTGCACCGCCATCTGTATAAACATGGAAATCTCTACACGGTCATCTGTGTATAGATGGAAATATCAACACCGCCATCTGTACAAACATGGAAATATCTGCACTGCTATCTGTATAACCATGGAAATATCTACACCGCGGTCTGTATAAACATGGAAATATCTACATCGCTATCTGTATAAACATGGAAATATCTACACGGCTATTTCTATAAACATTGAAATATCTACACCGTGGTCTGTATAAACGTGGAAATATTTACACCGCTATCTGTACAAACATGGAAATTTTTACAGCGATATCTGTATAAATATGGAAATATCTACACCGCTATCTGTACAAACATGGAAATATCTACACCGCTATCTGTATTAACATGGAAATATCTACACCGCGATCTGTATAAACATGGAAATATATACACCACGATCTGTATAAACATGGGAATGTCTTCACCACAATCTGTATAAACATGGAAATATCTACACCGCTACCTGTATAAACATGGTAATATCTACACAACCATCTATATAAAGATGGAAATATCTACTCCGCCATCTGTACAAACATGGAAATATCAACAATGCCATCTGCAGAAAGATGGAAACATCTACACCACTATCTGTGTAAACATGGAAATATCTACACCGCTATCTGTAAAAACATGGAAATAACTACACCGCTATCTGTATAAACATGGAAATATCTACACTGCGATCTGTATAAACATTGAAATATCTACACCGCGATCTGTATAAACATGGAAATATCTACACAGCTATCTCTATAAACATGGAAATATCTACACCGCCATCTTTATAAACATGGAAATACCTACAAAGTCTTCTGTATATACATGGAAATATCTACACAGACATCTCTATAAACATGGAAATATCTACACCGCTATCTGTATAAACATGGAAATATCTACACAGCTATCTCTATAAACATGGAAATAGCTACAGCGCCATCTGTATAAACATGGAAATAGCTACAAAGTCATCTGTATAAACATGGAAATATCTACACAGCCATCGGTATAAATATGGAAATATCTACAGAGCCATCCGTATAAATATGGAAATATCTACACAGCCATCCGTATAAACATGGAAATATCTACACCGCTATCAGTATAAACATGGAAATATCTTCACAGCTATCTCTATAAACATGGAAATACCTACAGCGCCATCTGTATAAACATGGAAATAGCTACAAAGTCATTTGTATAAACATGGAAATATCTACACAGCCATCGGTATAAACATGGAAATATCTACACAGCCATCTGTATATACATGGAAATATCTTCACCACCATCTGTGAAAACATGGAAATATCTACACCGCGATCTGTATAAACATGGAAATATCTTCACCACGATCTGTATATACATGGAAATATCTACACCGCTGTCTGTATAAACATGGTAATATCTACACCACCATCTCTATAAACATGGAAATATCTACACCGCCATCTATATAAACATTGAAATATCTACAATGCCATCTGTAGAAAGATGGAAATATCTACACCGCAATCTGTGTAAACATGGAAATATCTACACCGATATCTGTAAAAACATGGAAATATCTACACCGCTATCTGTATAAACATGGAAATACCTACAAAGTCATCTGTATAAACATGGAAATATCTACACAGCCATCGGCATAAACATGGAAATATCTACACAGCCATCTGTATATACATGGAAATATCTACACCGCTATCTGTATAAACATGGAAATAACTACACTGCTATTTGTATAAACAAGCAAATATCTACACCGTGATCTGTATAAACATGGAAATATCTACACCGCCATCTCTATAAAAATGGAAATATCTACACCCCTATCTGTATAAACATGGAAATATCCACACCGCTATCTCTGTAAACATGGAAAATTCAACACCGCTATTCTCTATGAACATGGAAATATCTACACCGCCATCTCTATAAACATGGAAATATCTACACCACGATCAGTATAAACATGGAAATATCTACACCGCTATCTGTATAAACATGGAAATATCTCCAATGCTATCTCTATAAACATCGAAATATCTACACCGCCATCTGTATAAACATGGAAATATTTACAAAGTTATCTGTATAAACATGGAAATATCTACACCACCATATGTATAAACATGGAAATATCTACACAGCCATGTGTATATACATGGAAATAACTACACAGCTATCTATATAAACATGGAAATAAGTACACCGCTATCTGTATAAACATGGAAATATCTACACCGCCATCTACATATCCATGGAAATATCTGCGTCGCCATCTGCAAAACATGTAAATATCTACACGGTCATTTGTGTATAGATGGAAATATCAACACCGCCATCTCTACAAACATGGAAATATCTGCACCGCTATTTGTATAAACATGGAAATATCTACACCGCGGTCTGTATAAACATGTAAATATCTACACCGCTATCTGTATAAACATGGAAATATCTACACCGCTATCTCAATATACATGGAAATATCTATACCGTGATCTGTATAAACATGGAAATATTTACACCGCTATCTGTATAAACATGGAAATATCTACACCGCCATCTACATATCCATGGAAATATCTGCGTCGCCATCTGCATAAACATGTAAATATCTACATGGTCATTTGTGTATAGATGGAAATATCAACACCACCATCTCTACAAACATGGAAATATCTGCACCGCTATTTGTATAAACATGGAAATATCTACACCGCGGTCTGCATAAACATGGAAATATCTACACCGCTATCTGTATAAACATGGAAATATCTACACCGCTATCTCGATAAACATGGAAATATCTATACCGTGATCTGTATAAACATGGAAATATTTACACCGCTATCTGTATAAACATGGAAATTTCTACACCATTATCTGTATAAATATGGAAATATCTACACCGCTATCTCTATAAACATGGAAATATCTACACCGCCATATGTATATACAGGGAAATACCTATACAGTCATCTGTGTAAGCTTGGAAATATCTACACAACCATCTGTATAAACATGGAAATATCTTCAATGCCATCTGTATACACATGGAAATACCTACACGGCAATCTGTGTATAGATGGAAATATCAACACCGCCATCTGTACAAACCTGGAAATATCTACACTGCTATCTCTATAAACATGGAAATATCTACACTGCGGTCTGTATAAACATGGAAATATCTACACCGGTATCTGTATAAACATGGAAATATCTACACCATGATCTGTATAAACATGGAAATATATACACCTCTATCTGTATAAACATGGAAATATCTGCACCGCTATCTCTATAAACATGGAAGTATCTACAAAGACATCTGTATAAACATGGAAATACCTACACGGTCATGTGTAGGAATATTTAAATATCTACACTGCCATCTGTATAAACATAGAAATATCGACAAAGCCCTCTGTATAAATATGGAAATATCTGCATAGGCATCTGTGTAAACATGGAAATATCTGCACCGCTATTTGTATAAACATGGAAATACCTACACCGCTGTCTCTATAAATATGGAAATATGTACACCGCTATGTGTTTAAACATGGAAATATCTCCACTGCTCTCTGTATAAACATGGAAATATCTCCACCGTTATCTGTATGAACATGGAAATATCTACAGCGCCATCTATATAAACATTGAAATATCTACACTACCATCTGTAAAAACATGGAAATATCTACACAGCCAACTGTATAAACATGGAAATATCTACACCACCATCTGAATAAACATGGAAATACCTGCAATACCATCTGTATACACATGGAATTATCTACACAGACATCTGTATAAATATGGAAATATCTACACGGCCATCTGTATAAACATGGAGATATCTACACTGCCATCTGTAGAAAGATGGAAATATCTACACCGCTATCTCTAAAAATATGGAAATATCTACACCGCCATCTCTATAAACATGAAAATATCTACACTGCCATCTCCATACAGATGGAAGTATCTACTCCGCCATGTGTATAAACACGGAAATATCTGCACCACCATCTGTGTAAACATGGAAATACCTTCACGGCTATCTGTATAAACGTGGAAATATCTACACCGCCATCTGCATGACAATGGAAATATCTACGCTGCCATCTGTATAAACATGGAAATATCTACACGGCCATCTGTGTATAGATGGAAATATCAACACCGCCATCTGTACAAACATGGAAATATCTACACCACTATCTCTATAAAGATGGAAATATCTGCACTGCCATCTGTAAAAACATGGAAATACCTATACAGTCATCTGTATAAACATGGAAATATCTACAATGCCATCTGTATACACATGGAAATATCTACACAGCCATCTGTTTAAACATGTATATATCTACAATGCTATCTCTATAAACATGTAAATATCTACACCACGATCAGTATAAACATCGAAATGTCTACACCGCCATCTGTATAAACATGGAAATACTTACAAAGTTATCTGTATAAACATGGAAATATCTACACCACCATTTGTATAAACATGGAAATATCTACACTGCCATGTGTATATACATGGAAATAACTACACAGCTATCTATTTAAACACGGAAATAAGTACACCGCTATCTGTATAAACATGGAAATATCTACACCGCCATCTACATATCCATGGAAATATCTGCGTCGCCATCTGCATAAACATGTAAATATCTACACGGTCATCTGTGTATAGATGGAAATATCAACACCGCCATCTCTACAAACATGGAAATATCTGCACCGCTATTTGTATAAACATGGAAATATCTACACCGCGGTCTGTATAAACATGGAAATATCTACACCGCTATCTGTATAAACATGGAAATATCTACACCGCTATCTCTATAAACATGGAAATATCTATACCGTGATCTGTATAAACATGGAAATATTTACACCGCTATCTGTATAAACATGGAAATTTCCACACCATTATCTGTATAAATATGGAAATATCTACACCGCTATCTCTATAAACATGGAAATAACTACACAGCAATCTGTATATACATGGAAATACCTATACAGTCATCTGTGTAAACTTGGAAATATCTACACAACCATCTGTATAAACATGGAAATATCTTCAATGCCATCTGTATACACATGGAAATACCTACACGGCAATCTGTGTATAGATGGAAACATCAACACCGCCATCTGTACAAACATGGAAATATCTACACTGCTATCTCTATAAACATGGAAGTATCTACACTGCAGTCTGTATAAACATGGAAATATCTACACCGGTATCTGTATAAACATGGAAATAACTACACCGCTATTAGTATAAACAAGTAAATATCTACACCGTGATCTGTATAAACATGGAAATATCTACACCGCTATCTCTATAAACATGGAAATATCTACACCGTCACCTGTATAAACATGGAAATACATATACAGTTCTGTGTAAACATGGAAACATCTACACCGCCATCTGTGTGAATAAGGAAATATCTACAATGCCATCTGTATAAAGATATAAATATCTGCACCGCGAGCTGTATAAACTTGGAAATATCTACATCGCTATCTATTTAAACGTGAAAATACCATCACCGCTATCGGTATAAACATGGAAATATCTACAACGCCATCTATATAAACATGGAAATAACTACACCGCTATGTCTATAAACATGGAAATACCTACACCGCTATCTATATAAACATGGAAATATCTACACCAATATCTGTAAAAACATGGAAATATCTACACAGCTATCTGTATAAACATGGAAATATCTACACCGCGATCTGTATAAACATGGAAATAACTTCACCGTGATCTGCATAAACATGGAAATATCTACACCGCTATCTGTATAAACATGGTAATATCTACACCACCATCTATATAAACCTGGAAATATCTACACCGCCATCTGTATAAACATGGAAATATCTACAATGCCATCTGTAGAAAGATGGAAATATCTACACCACAATCTGTATAAACATGTAAATATCTACCCCGATATCTGTAAAAATATGGAAATATCTACAACGCCATCTATATAAACATGGAAATATCTACACCGCTATGTCTATAAACATGGAAATATCTGCACCGCCATCTGTATAAACATGGAAATACCTACAATGTCATCTGTATAAACATGGTAATATATACAGCGCCATCTCTATAAACATTGACAAATCTACACTGCCATCTGTGAAAACATGGAAATATCCACACAGTCATCTGAATAAACATGGAAATATCTAAACCACCATCTGTATAAACATGGAAATACCTACAATACCATCTGTATACACATGGAAATATCTACACAGACTTCTGTATAAATATGGAAATATCTACACGGCCATCTGTATAAACATGGAATTATCTACAGTGCCATCTGTAGAAAGATGGAAATATCTACACAGCTATCTCTATAAATATGGAAATATCTACACCGCCATCTCTATAAACATGAAAATATCTACACTGCCATCTCCATAAAGATGGAAGTATCTACTCCACCATGTTAATAAACACGGAAATGTCTACACCACCATATGTGTAAACATGGAAATATCTACGCCGCCATCTGTATAAACATGGAAATATCTAGACGGCCATCTGTGTATAGATGGAAATATCAACACCGCCATCTATACAAACATGGAATTATCTACACCGCTATCTCTATAAACATGGAAATATCTGCACTGCCATCTGTGAAAACATGGAAATACCTATACTGTCATCTGTATAAACATGGAAATATCTACAATGCCATGTGTATACACATGGAAATACCTACACAGACATCTGCATAAACATGTAAATATCTACAATGCTATCTCTATAAACATGGAAATATCTACACCGCCATCTCTATAAACATGAAAATATCTACACTGCCATCTCCATAAACATGGAACTAACTTCTCCGCCATCTGTATAAACATGGAAACATCTACACCGCCATCCATGTGAATAAGGAAATATCTACAATGCCATCTGTATAAAGATATAAATATCTGCACCGCGAACTGTATAAACATGGAAATATCTACATCACTATCTATTTAAACGTGGAAATACCAACACCGCTATCGGTATAAACATGGAAATATCTACAACGCCATCTATATAAACAGGGAAATATCTACACCGCTATGTCTATAAACATGGAAATACCTACACAGCTATCTCTATAAACATGGAAATATCTACAGCAATATCTGTAAAAACATGGAAATATCTACACCGCTATCTGTATAAACATGGAAATATGTACACCGCGATCTGTATAAACATGGAAATAACTTCACCGTGATCTGCATAAACATGGAAATATTTACACCGCTATCTGTATAAACATGGTAATATCTACAACACCATCTATATAAACATGGTAATATCTACACCACCATCTATATTAACACGGAAATATCTACACCGCCATCTGTATAAACATGGAAATATCTACAATGCCATCTGTAGAAAGATGGAAATATCTATACCGCAATCTGTATAAACATGTAAATATCTACACCGATATCTGTAAAAATATGGAAATATCTACACCGCTATCTGTATAAACATTGAAATATCTACACTGCGATCTGTATAAACATGGAAATATCTACACCACGATCTGTATAAACATGGAAATATCTACACCGCTATCTGTATAAACATGGAAATATCTACAAAGCTCTCTCTATAAACATGGAAATATCTGCACCGCCATCTGTATAAACATGGAAATACCTACAAAGTCATCTGTATAAACATGGAAATATCTACAGCGCCATCTCTATAAACATTGACAAATCTACACTGCCATCTGTAAAAACATGGAAATATCCACACAGTCATCTGAATAAACATGGAAATATCTAAACCACCATCTGTATAAACATGGAAATACCTACAATACCATCTGTATACACATGGAAATATCTACACAGACTTCTGTATAAATATGGAAATATCTACACGGCCATCTGTATAAACATGGAATTACCTACAGTGCCATCTGTAGAAAGATGGAAATATCTACACCGCTATCTCTATAAATATGGAAATATCTACACCGCCATCTCTATAAACATGAAAATATCTACACTGCCATCTCCATAAAGATGGAAGTATCTACTCCACCATGTTAATAAACACGGAAATATCTACACCACCATATGTGTAAACATGGAAATATCTACGCCGCCATCTGTATAAACATGGAAATATCTAGACGGCCATCTGTGTATAGATGGAAATATCAACACCGCCATCTGTACAAACATGGAAATATCTACACTGCAATCTCTATAAACATGGAAATATCTGCACTGCCATCTGTAAAAACATGGAAATACCTATACAGTCATCTGTATAAACATGGAAATATCTACAAAGCCATCTGTATACACATGGAAATATCTACACAGCCATCTGTATAAACATGTAAATACCTACACTGCTATCTCTATATACATGGAAATATCTACACCGCCATCTCTATAAACATGAAAATATCTACACTGCCATCTCCATAAACATGGAACTAACTACTCCACCATCTGTATAAACATGGAAACATCTACACCGCCATCTGTGTGAATAAGGAAATATCTACAATGCCATCTGTATAAAGATATATATATCTGCACCGCGAGCTGTATAAACATGGAAATAACTACATTGCTATCTATTTAAACGTGAAAATACCATCACCGCTATCGGTATAAACATGGAAATATCTACAACGCCATCTATATAAACATGGAAATATCTACACCGCTATGTCTATAAACATGGAAATACCTACAACGCTATCTCTACAAACATGGTAATATCTACACCAATATCTGTAAAAACATGGAAATATCTACACCGCTATCTGTATAAACATGGAAATATCTACAAAGCTCTCTCTATAAACATGGAAATATCTGCACCGCCATCTGTATAAACATGGAAATACCTACAAAGTCATCTGTATAAACATGGAAATATCTACAGCGCCATCTCTATAAACATTGACAAATCTACACTGCCACCTGTAAAAACATGGAAATATCCACACAGTCATCTGAATAAACATGGAAATATCTAAACCACCATCTGTATAAACATGGAAATACCTACAATACCATCTGTATACACATGGAAATATCTACACAGACTTCTGTATAAATATGGAAATATCTACACGGCCATCTGTATAAACATGGAATTACCTACAGTGCCATCTGTAGAAAGATGGAACTATCTACACCGCTATCTCTAAAAATATGGAAATATCTACACCGCCATCTCTATAAACATGAAAATATCTACACTGCCATCTCCATAAAGATGGAAGTATCTACTCCACCATGTTAATAAACACGGAAATATCTACACCACCATATGTGTAAACATGGAAATATGTATGCCGCAATCTGTATAAACATGGAAATATCTAGACGGCCATCTGTGTATAGATGGAAATATCAACACCGCCATCTGTACAAACATGGAAATATCTACACCGCTATCTCTATAAACATGGAAATATCTGCACTGCCATCTGTAAAAACATGGAAATACCTTTACAATCATCTGTATAAACATGGAAATATCTACAAAGCCATCTGTATACACATGGAAATATCTACACAGCCATCTGCATAAACATGTAAATATCTACACTTCTATCTCTATAAACATGGAAATACCTACAATGCGATCTGTATACACATGGAAATATCTACACAGCCATCTGTATAAACATGTAAATATTTACACTGCTATCTCTATAAACATGGAAATATCTTCACCGCCATCTCTACAAACATGAAAATATCTACACTGCCATCTCCATAAACATGGAACTAACTTCTCCGCCATTTGTATAAACATGGAAACATCGACACCGCCATCAGTGTGAATAAGGAAATATCTACAATGCCATCTGTATAAAGATATAAATATCTGCACCGCGAACTGTATAAACATGGAAATATCTACATCGCTATCTGTATAAACGTGGAAATACCAACACCGCTATCAGTACAAACAAGGAAATATCTACAACGCCATCTATATAAACATGGAAATAACTACAGCGCTATGTCTATAAACTTGGAAATACCTACACCGCGATCTGTATAAACATGGAAATATCTACACCGCGATCTGTATAAACATGGAAATATCTACACCGCTATCTGTATAAACATGGAAATATCTACACAGCTATCTCTATAAACATTAAAATATCTACACGGCCATCTGCATAAACATGGAAATACCTACAAAGTCATCGGTATAAACATGGAAATATCTACACAGCCATCTGTATAAACATGGAAATATCTACACAGCCATCTGTATATACATGGAAATATCTACAACACTATCTGTATAAACATGGAAATAACTACACCGCTAATTGTATAAACAAGGAAATATCTACACCGTGATCTGTATAAACATGGAAATACCTACAAAGTCATCGGTATAAACATGGAAATATCTACACAGCCATCTGTATAAACATGGAAATATCTACACAGCCATCTGTATATACATGGAAATATCTACACCACTATCTGTATAAACATGGAAATAACTACACCGCTAATTGTATAAACAAGGAAATATCTACACCGTGATCTGTATAAACATGGAAATATTTACACCGCTATCTGTATAATCATGGAAATTTCTACACCGTTATCTGTTTAAATTTGGAAATATTTACACCGCTATCTCTATAAACATGGAAATATCTACACCGCCATCTGTATAAACATGGAAATACCTATATAGACATCTGTGTAAACATGGAAATATCTACAGCACCATCTGTATAAACATGGAAATATCTACAATGCCATCTGTATACACATGGAAATACCTACACGGCAATCTGTTTATAGATGGAAACATCAACACCGCCATCTGTACAAACTTGGAAATATCTACACTGCTATCTCTATAAACATGGAAATATCTACACTGCGGTCTGTATAAACATGGAAATATCTACACCGGTATCTGTATAAACATGGAAATATCTACACCACGATCTGTATAAACATGGAAATATCTACACCACAATCTGTATAAACATGGAAATATCTGCACCGCTATCTTTATAGACATGGAAATATCTACAAAGCCATCTGTATAAACATGGAAATACCTACACAGTCATGTGTAGGAACATGGAAATATCTACACTGCCATCTGTATAAACATAGAAATATCTACACAGCCCTTTGTATAAATATGGAGATAACTGCATAGGCATCTGTATAAACATGGAAATATCTGCACCGCTATCTGTATAAACATGGAAATACCTACACTGCTGTCTCTATAAACATGGCAATATGTGCACCGCTATGTGTATAATCATGGAAATATCTCCACTGCTGTCTGTATAAACATGGAAATATCTCCACCGTTATCTGTATAAACATAGAAATATCTACAGCGCCATCTCTATGAACATTGAAATATCTACACTGCAATCTGTGAAAACATAGAAATATCTACACAATCATCTGAATAAGCATGGAAATATCTACACCAACATCTGTATAAACATGGAAATACCTTCAATTTCATCGGTATACACATGGAAATATCTACAAGACATCTGTATAAATATGGAAATATCTACACCGCCATCTGTATAAACATGGAAATATCTACACTGCCATCTGTAGAAAGATGGAAATATCTACATCGCTATCTCTATAAATATGGAAATATCTACACTGCCATCTATATAAACATGAAAATATCTACAATGCCATCTCCATAAAGATGGAAGTATCTAATCCGCCATGTGTATAAACACGGAAATATCTACAACACCATCTGTGAAAACATGGAAATATCTACACCACTATCTGTATAAACATGGAAATAACTACACGGCCATCTGTGAATCGATGGAAATATCAACACCGCCATCTGTACAAACATGGAAATATCTACACCGCTATCTCTATAAACATGGAAATATCTGCACTGCCATCTGTAAAATCATGGAAATACCTATACAGACATCTGTATAAACTTGGAAATATCTACAATGCCATCTGTATACACATGGAAATATCTACACAGCCATCTGTATAAACACGTAAATATGTACACTGCTATCTCTATAAACATGGAAATATCTTCACCGCCATCTCTATAAACATGAAAATATCTACACTGCCATCTCCATAAACATGGAACTAACTACTCCGCCATCTGTATAAACATGGAAACATCTACACCGCCATCAGTGTGAATAAGGAATTATCTACAATGCCATCTGTATAAAGATAAAAATATCTGCACCGCGAGCTGTATAAACATGGAAATATCTACATCGCTATCTGTATAAACGTGGAAATACCAACACCGCTATCGGTATCAACATGGAAATATCAACAACGCCATCTATATAAACATGGAAATATCTACACCGCTATGTCTAAAACATGGAAATACCTACACCGCTATCTCTATAAACATGGAAATATCTACACCGCCATCTGTATAAACATGGAAATATCTACACCGCTTTCTGTATAAACATGGAAATATCTATACCGCGATCTGTATAAACATGGAAATATCTACACCCCGATCTGTATAAACATGGAAATATCTTCACCACGATCTGTATAAACAAGGAAATATCTACACCGCTATCTGTATAAACATGGTAATATCTACACCACCATCTATATAAACATGGAAATATCTACACCGCCATCTGTATAAACATGGAAATATCTACAATGTCATCTGCAGAAAGATGGAAATATCTGCACCGCTATGTCTATAAACATGGAAATACCTACACCGCTATCACTATAAACATGGAAATATCTACTCCGATATCTGTAAAAATATGGAAATATCTACACCGCTATCTGTATAAACATGGAAATATCTACACCGCGATCTGTATAAACATGGAAATGTCTACACCGCGATCTGTTTAAACATGGAAATATCTACACCGCAGTCTGTATAAACATGGAAATATCTACACAGCTATCTCTATAAACATTAAAATATCTACACGGCCATCTGTATAAACATGGAAGTACCTAGAAAGTAATCTGTATAAACATGGAAATATCTACAGAGCCATCTGTATAAACATGGAAATATCTACACAGCCATCTGTATATACATTGAAATATCTCCACCACTATCTGTATAAACATGGAAATAACTACACCGCTAATTGTATAAACAAGGAAATATCTACACCGTGATCTGTATAAACATGGAAATATTTACACCGCTATCTGTATAGTCATGGAAATTTCTACACCGTTATCTGTATAAATATGGAAATATCTACACCGCTATCTCTATAAACATGGAAATATCTACACCGCCATCTGTATAAACATGGAAATACCTATATAGACATCTGTGTAAACATGGAAATATCTACACCGCCATCTGTATAAACATGGAAATATCTACAATGCCATCTGTATAGACATGGAAATACCTACACGTCAATCTGTGTATAGATGGAAACATCAACACCGCCATCTGTACAAATTTGGAAATATCTACACTGCTATCTCTATAAACATGGGAATATCTACACTGCGGTCTGTATAAACATGGAAATATCTACACCACGATCTGTATAAACATGGAAATATCTACACCACGATCTGTATAAACATGGAAATACCTACACCAAGATCTGTGTAAACATGGAAATATCTACAACGCCATCTATATAAACATGGAAATATCTACACCGCTATGTCTATAAAGATGGAAATACCTACACCGCTATCTCTATAAACATGGAAATATCTTCAACAATATCTGTAAAAACATGGAAATATCTACACTGCTATCTGTATAAACATGGAAATATCTACACCGCGATGTGTATATACATGGAAATAACTTCACCGTGATCTGCATAAACATGGAAATATCTACACCGCTATCTGTATAAACATGGTAATATCTACACCACCATCTATATAAAAATGGAAATATCTACACCGCCATCTGTATAAACATGGAAATATCTACAATGCCATCTGTATGAACATGGAAATGTCTACACCGCGATCTGTATAAAGATGGAAATATCTACACCACTATCTGTATAAACATGGAAATATCTACAAAGCTCTCTTTATAAACATGGAAATATCTGCACCGCCATCTGTATAAAAATGGAAATACCTACAAAGTCATCTGTATAAACATGGAAATATCTACAGCGCCATCTCTATAAACATTGACAAATCTACACTGCCATCTGTAAAAACATGGAAATATCCACACAGTCATCTGAATAAACATGGAAATATCTACACCACCATCTGTATAAAGATGGAAATACCTACAATACCATCTGTATACACATGGAAATATCTACACAGACTTCTGTATAAATATGGAAATATCTACACGGCCATCTGTATAAACATGGAATTATCTACAGTGCCATCTGTAGAAAGATGGAAATATCTACACCGCTATCTCTATAAATATGGAAATATCTACATCGCCATCTCTATAAACATGAAAATATCTACACTGCCATCTCCATAAAGATGGAAGTATCTACTCCAATATGTTAATAAACACGGAAATATCTACACCACCATCTGTGTAAACATGGAAATATCTACGCCGCCATCTGTATAAACATGGAAATATCTAGACGGCCATCTGTGTATACATGGAAATATCAACACCGCCATCTGTACAAACATGGAAATATCTAAACCGATATCTCTATAAACATGGAAATATCTGCACTGCCATCTGTAAAAACATGGAAATACCTATACAGTCATCCGTATAAACATGGAAATATCTACAATGCCATCTGTATACACATGGAAATATCTACACAGCCATCTGTATAAACATGTAAATATCTACACTGCTATCTCTATAAACATGGAAATATCTACACCGCCGTCTCTATAAACATGAAAATATCTACACTGCCATCTCCATAAACATGGAACTAACTACTCCACCATCTGTATAAACATGGAAACATCTACAACGACATCTGTGTGAATAAGGAAATATCTACAATGCCATCTGTATAAAGATATAAATATCTGCACCGCGAGCTGTATAAACATGGAAATATCTACATCGCTATCTATTTAAACGTGGAAATACCATCACTGATATCGGTATAAACATGGAAATATCTATAACGCCATCTATATAAACATGGAAATATCTACACCGCTATGTCTATAAACATGGAAATACCTACACCGCTATCTCTATAAACATGGAAATATCTACACCAATATCTGTAAAAACATGGAAATATCTACACAGTCATCTGTATTAATATGGAAATATCTACACCGCCATCTGTATAAACATGGAAATATCTACAATGCCATCTGTAGAAAGATGGAAATATCTACACCGCTATCTCTATAAATATGGAAATATCTACACCGCCATCTCTATAAACATGTAAATATCTACACTGCCATCTCCATAAATATGGAAGTATCTACTCCGCCATGTGTATAAACACGGTAATATCTACACCACCATCTGTTTAAACATGGAAATATCTACACCGCTATCTCTATAAACATGGAAATATCTACACCGCTATCTGTATAAACATGGAAATATCTACAAAGCTCTCTCTATAAACATGGAAATATCTGCACCGCCATCTGTATAAACATGGAAATACCTACAAAGTCAACTTTATAAACATGGAAATATCTACAGCGCCATCTCTATAAACATTGACAAATCTACACTGCCATCTGTAAAAACATGGAAATATCCACACAGTCATCTGAATAAACATGGAAATATCTAAACCACCATCTGTATAAACATGGAAATACCTACAATACCATCTGTATACACATGGAAATATCTACACAGTCTTCTGTATAAATATGGAAATATCTACACGGCCATCTGTAGAAACATGGAATTATCTACAGTGCCATCTGTAGAAAGATGGAAATATCTACACCGCTATCTCTATAAATATGGAAATATCTACACCGCCATCTCTATAAACATGAAAATATCTACACTGCCATCTCCATAAAGATGGAAGTATCTTCTCCGCCATGTTAATAAACACGGAAATATCTACACCACCATCTGTGTAAACATGGAAATATCTAGACGGCCATCTGTGAATACATGGAAATATCAACTCCGCCATCTATACAAACATGGAAATATCTACACCGCTATCTCTATAAACATGAAAATATCTGCACTGCCATCTGTAAAAACATGGAAATACCTATACAGTCATCTGTATAAACATGGAAATATCTACAATGCCATCTGTATACACATGGAAAGATCTACACAGCCATCTGTATAAACATGTAAATATCTACACTGCTATCTCTATAAACATGGAAATATCTACACCGACATCTCTATAAACATGAAAATATCTACAATGCCATCTCCATAAACATGGAACTAACTACTCCGCCATCTGTATAAACATGGAAATATCTACACCGCCATCTGTGTGAATAAGGAAATATCTACAATGCCATCTGTAGAAAGATATAAATATCTGCACTGCGAGCTGTATAAACATGGAAATATCTACATCGCTATCTATATAAACGTGGAAACACCAACACCGCTATCGGTATAAACATGGAAATATCTACAACGCCATCTATATAAACATGGAAATATCTACACCGCTATGTCTATAAACATGGAAATACCTACACCGCTATCTCTATAAACATGGAAATATCTACACCAATATCTGTAAAAACATGGAAATATCTACACCGCTATCTGTATAAACATGGAAATATCTACAACGCGATCTGTATAAACATGGAAATAACTTCACCGTGATCTGCATAAACATGGAAATATCTACACCGCTATCTGTATAAACATGGTAATATCTACACCACCATCTATGTAAACATGGAAATATCTACACCGCCATCTGTATAAACATGGAAATATCTACAATGACATCTGTATGAACATGGAAATATCTACACCGCGATCTGTATAAACATGGAAATATCTACACCGCTATCTGTATAAACATGGAAATATCTACAAAGCTCTCTTTATAAACATGGAAATATCTGCACCGCCATCTGTATAAACATGGAAATACCTACAAAGTCATCTGTATAAACATGGAAATATCTACAGCGCCATCTCTATAAACATTGACAAATCTACACTGCCATCTGTAAAAACATGGAAATAACTACACCAATGTCTGTAAAAACATGGAAATATCTACACCACTATCTGTATAAACATGGAAATATCTACACCGCGATCTGTATAAACATGGAAATAACTACACCGTGATCTGCATAAACATGGAAATATCTACACCGCTATCTGTATAAACATGGTAATATCTACACCACCATCTATATAAACATGGAAATATCTACACCGCCATCTGTATAAACATGGAAATATCTACAATGCCATCTGTAGAAAGATGGAAATATCTATACCGCAATCTGTATAAACATGTAAATACCTACACCGATATCTGTAAAAATATGGAAATGTCTACACCGCTATCTGTATAAACATTGAAATATCTACACCGCTATCTCTATAAACATGGAAATATCTACAAAGCTCTCTCTATAAACATGGAAATATCTGCACCGCCATCTGTATAAACATGGAAATATCTACACCGCTATCTGTATAAACATGGAAATATCTACAAAGCTCTCTCTATAAACATGGAAATATCTGCACCGCCATCTGTATAAACATGGAAATACCTACAAAGTCATCTGTATAAACATGGAAATATCTACAGCGCCATCTCTATAAACATTGACAAATCTACACTGCCATCTGTAAAAACATGGAAATATCCACACAGTCATCTGAATAAACATGGAAATATCTAAACCACCATCTGTATAAACATGGAAATACCTACAATACCATCTGTATACACATGGAAATATCTACACAGACTTCTGTATAAATATGGAAATATCTACACGGCCATCTGTATAAACATGGAATTACCTACAGTGCCATCTGTAGAAAGATGGAAATATCTACACCGCTATCTCTATAAATATGGAAATATCTACACCGCCATCTCTATAAACATGAAAATATCTACACTGCCATCTCCATAAAGATGGAAGTATCTACTCCACCATGTTAATAAACACGGAAATATCTACACCACCATCTGTGTAAACATGGAAATATCTATGCCGCCATCTGTATAAACATGGAAATATCTAGACGGCCATCTGTTTATAGATGGAAATATCAACACCGCCATCTATACAAACATGGAAATATCTACACCGATATCTCTACAAACATGGAAATATCTGCACTGCCATCTGTGAAAACATGGAAATACCTATACAGTCATCTGTATAAACATGGAAATATCTACAATGACATCTGTATACACATGGAAATATCTACACAACCATCTGCATAAACATGTAAATATCTACACTGCTATCTCTATAAACATGGAAATATCTACACCGCCATCTCTATAAACATGAAAATATCTACACTGCCATCTCCATAAACATGGAACTAACTACTCCACCATCTGTAAAAACATGGAAACATCTACACCGCCATCTGTGTGAATAAGGAAATATCTACAATGCCATCTGTATAAAGATATAAATATCTGCACCGCGAGCTGTATAAACATGGAAATATCTACATCGCTATCTATTTAAACGTGGAAATACCAACACCGCTATCGGTATAAACATGGAAATATCTACACCGCTATGTCTATAAACATGGAAATACCTACACAGCTATCTCTATAAACATGGAAATATCTACACCAATATCTGTAAAAACATGGAAATAGCTACACCGCTATCTGTATAAACATGGAAATATCTACAACGCGATCTGTATAAACATGGTAATATCTACACCACCATCTATATAAACATGGAAATATCTACACCGCCATCTGTATAAACATGGAAATATCTACAATGCCATCTGTAGAAAGATGGAAATATCTATACCGCAATCTGTATAAACATGTAAATATCTACACCGATATCTGTAAAAATATGGAAATATCTACACCGCTATCTGTATAAACATTGGAATATCTACACCGCGATCTGTATAAACATGGAAATATCTACACCGCGTTCTGTATAAACATGGAAATATCTACACCGCTATCTGTATAAACATGGAAATATCTACAAAGCTCTCTCTATAAACATGGAAATATCTGCACCGCCATCTGTATAAACATGGAAATACCTACAAATTCATCTGTATAAACATGGAAATATCTACAGCGCCATCTCTATAAACATTGACAAATCTACACTGCCATCTGTAAAAACATGGAAATATCCACACAGTCATCTGAATAAACATGGAAATATCTACACCACCATCCGTATAAACATGGAAATACCTACAATACCATCTGTATACACATGGAAATATCTACACAGACTTCTGTATAAATATGGAAATATCTACACAGCCATCTGCATAAACATGGAATTACCTACAGTGCCATCTCTAGAAAGATGGAAATATCTACACCGCTATCTCTATAAACATGGAAATATCTACACCGCCATCTCTATAAACATGAAAATATCTACACTGCCATCTCCATAAACATGGAACTAACTACTCCGCCATCTGTAAAAACATGGAAACATCTACACCGCCATCTGTGTGAATAAGGAAATATCTACAATGCCATCTGTATAAAGATATAAATATCTGCACCGCGAGCTGTAAAAACATGGAAATATCTACATCGCTATCTATTTAAACGTGGAAATACCAACACCACTATCGGTATAAACATGGAAATATCTACACCGCTATGTCTATAAACATGGAAAAACCTACACAGCTATCTCTATAAACATGGAAATATCTACACCAATATCTGTAAAAACATGGAAATATCTACACCGCTATCTGTATAAACATGGAAATATCTACACCGCGATCTGTAAAAACATGGAAATAACTTCACCGTGATCTGCATAAACATGGAAATATCTACACCGCTATCTGTATAAACATGGTAATATCAACAACACCATCTATATAAACATGGAAATATCTACACCGCCATCTGTATAAACATGGAAATATCTACAATGCCATCTGTAGAAAGATGGAAATATCTACACCGCAATCTGTGTAAACATGGAACTATCTACACCGCTATCTGTAAACACATGGAAATATCTAAACCGCTATCTGTATAAACATGGAAATATCTACACCGCGATCTGTATAAACATGGAAATATCTACACCGCGATCTGTATAAACATGGAAATATCTACACCGCTATCTGTATAAACATGGAAATTTCTACACAGCTATCTCTATAAACATGGAAATATCTACACCGCCATCTGTATAAACATGGAAATACCTATACAGTCATCTGTGTAAACATGGAAATATCTACACCACCATCTGTATAAACATGGAAATATCTTCAATGCCGTCTGAATACACATGGAAATACCTACACGGCAATCTGTGTTTAGATGGAAACATCAACACCGCCATCTGTACAAACATGGAAATATCTACACAGCTATCTCTATAAACATGGAAATATCTACACCGCCATCTGTATAAACATGGAAACATCAACACCGCCATCTGTACAAACATGGAAATATCTACACTGCTATCTCTATAAACATGGAAATATCTACACTGCGGTCTGTATAAACATGGAAATATCTACACCGGTATCTGTATAAACATGGAAATATCCACACCATGATCTGTATAAACATGGAAATATATACACCGCTATCTGAATAAACATGGAAATATCTGCACCGCTATCTCTATAAACATGGAAATATCTACAAAGACATCTGTATAAACATGGAAATACCTACACAGTCATGTGTAGGAAAATTTAGATATCTACACTGCCATCTGTATAAACATAGAAATATCAACAAAGCCCTCTGCATAAATATGGAAATATCTGCATAGGCATCTGTGTAAACATGGAAATATATGCACCGCTATCTGTATAAAAATGGAAATACCTACACCGCTGTCTCTATAAACATGGAAATATGTACACCGCTATGCGTATAAACATGGAAATATCTCCACTGCTCTCTGTACAAACATGGAAATATCTCCAACTTTATCTGTATAAACATGGAAATATCTACAGCGCCATCTCTATAAACATTGAAATATCTACACTGCCATCTGTAAAAACATGAAAATATCTACACCGCCAACTGTATAAGCATGTAAATATCTACACCACCATCTGTATAAACATGGAAATACCTACAATTCCATCTGCATACACATGGAAATATCTACACAGACATCTGTATAAATATGGAAATAACTACAAGGCCATCTGTATAAACATGGAAATATCTACACTGCCAACTGTAGAAAGATGGAAATATCTACACCGCTATCTCTATAAATATGGAAATATCTACACCGCCATCTCTATAAACATGAAAATATCTACACTGCCATCTCTATAAAGATGGAAGTATCTACTCCGCCATGTGTATAAACACGGAAATATCTACACCACCATCTGTCTAAACATGGAAATATCTACACCGCTATCTGTATAAACATGGAAATATCTACACGGCCATCTGTGTATAGATGGAAATATCAACACCGCCATCTGTACAAACATGGAAATATTTACACCGCTATCTCTATAAACATGGAAATATCTGCACTGCCATCTGTAAAAACATGGAAATACCTATACAGTCATCTGTATAAACATGGAAATATCTACAATGCCATCTGTATACACATGGAAATATCTAAACAGCCAGCTGCATAAGCATGTAAATAACTACACTGCTATCTCTATAAACATGGAAATATCTACACCGCCATCTCTATAAACATGATAATATCTACACTGCAATTTCCATAAATATGGAACTAACTACTCCGCCATCTGTATGAACATGGAAACATCTACACCGCCATCTGTGTGAACCAGGAAATATCTACAATGCCATCTGAATAAAGATATAAATATCTGCACCGCGAGCTGTATAAACTTGGAAATATCTACATGGCTATCTGTATAAACGTGGAAATACGAACACCGCTATCAGTATAAACATGGAAATATCTACAACGCCATCTATATAAACATGGAAATATCTACACCGCTATGTCTATAAACATGGAAATACCTACACCGCTATCTCTATAAACATGGAAATATCTAAACCGCTATCTGTATAAACATGGAAATATCTACACCGCTACCTACATAAACATGGAAATATCTACACCGCGATCTATATAAACATGGAAATATCTACACCGCGATCTGTATAATCATGGAAATATCTTCACCACGATCTGTATATACATAGAAATATCTACACCGCTATCTGTATAAACATGGTAATATCTACACCACCATCTATATAAACATGGAAATATCTACACCGCCATCTATATAAACATGGAAATATCTACAATGCCATCTGTAGAAATATGGAAATATCTACCCCGCAATCTGTGTAAACATGGAAATATCTACACCGATATCTGTAAAAACATGGAAATACCTACACCGCTATCTGTATAAACATGGAAATATATACACCGCGATCTGTATAAACATGGAAATATCTACACCGCGATCTGTATAAACATGAAAATATCTACACCGCTATCTGTATAAACATGGAAATATCTACACAGCTATCTCAATAAACATGGAAATACCTACAGCGCCATCTGTATAAACATGGAAATAGCTACAAAGTCATCTGTATAAACATGGAAGTATCTACACAGCCATCGGTATAAACATGCAAATATCTACACAGCCATCTGTATATACATGGAAATATCTACACCGCTATCTGTATAAACATGGAAATAACTACACCGCTATTTGTATAAACAAGCAAATATCTACACCGTGATCTGTATAAACATGGAAATATCTACACCGCCATCTCTATAAACATGGAAATATCGACACCCCTATCTGTATAAACATGGAAATATCCTCAACGCTATCTCTATAAACATGGAAAAACCAACACCGCTATCTCTATGAACATGGAAATACCTACACCGCCATCTCTATAAACATGGAAATATCTACACCACGATCAGTATAAACAGGGAAACATCTACACCGCTATCTGTATAAACATGGAAATATCTCCAATTCTATCTCTATAAACATCGAAATATCTACACCGCCATCTATATAAACATGGAAATACTTAGAAAGTTATCTGTATAAACATGGAAATATCTACAGCACCATTTGTATAAACATGGAAATATCTTCACAGCCATGTGTATATACATGGAAATATCAACATCGCTATGTATATAAACATGGAAATAACTACACCGCTATCTGTATAAACATGGAAATATCTACACCACCATCTACATATCCATGGAAATGTCTGCACCGCCATCTGTATAAACATGGAAATCTCTACACGGTCATCTGTGTATAGATGGAAATATCAACACCGCCATCTGTACAAACATGGAAATATCTGCACTGCTATCTGTATAACCATGGAAATATCTACACCGCGGTCTGTATAAACATGGAAATATCTACATCGCTATCTGTATAAACATGGAAATATCTACACGGCTATTTCTATAAACATTGAAATATCTACACCGTGGTCTGTATAAACGTGGAAATATTTACACCGCTATCTGTACAAACATGGAAATTTTTACAGCGATATCTGTATAAATATGGAAATATCTACACCGCTATCTGTACAAACATGGAAATATCTACACCGCTATCTGTATTAACATGGAAATATCTACACCGCGATCTGTATAAACATGGAAATATATACACCACGATCTGTATAAACATGGGAATGTCTTCACCACAATCTGTATAAACATGGAAATATCTACACCGCTACCTGTATAAACATGGTAATATCTACACAACCATCTATATAAAGATGGAAATATCTACTCCGCCATCTGTACAAACATGGAAATATCAACAATGCCATCTGCAGAAAGATGGAAACATCTACACCACTATCTGTGTAAACATGGAAATATCTACACCGCTATCTGTAAAAACATGGAAATAACTACACCGCTATCTGTATAAACATGGAAATATCTACACTGCGATCTGTATAAACATTGAAATATCTACACCGCGATCTGTATAAACATGGAAATATCTACACAGCTATCTCTATAAACATGGAAATATCTACACCGCCATCTTTATAAACATGGAAATACCTACAAAGTCTTCTGTATATACATGGAAATATCTACACAGACATCTCTATAAACATGGAAATATCTACACCGCTATCTGTATAAACATGGAAATATCTACACAGCTATCTCTATAAACATGGAAATAGCTACAGCGCCATCTGTATAAACATGGAAATAGCTACAAAGTCATCTGTATAAACATGGAAATATCTACACAGCCATCGGTATAAATATGGAAATATCTACAGAGCCATCCGTATAAATATGGAAATATCTACACAGCCATCCGTATAAACATGGAAATATCTACACCGCTATCAGTATAAACATGGAAATATCTTCACAGCTATCTCTATAAACATGGAAATACCTACAGCGCCATCTGTATAAACATGGAAATAGCTACAAAGTCATTTGTATAAACATGGAAATATCTACACAGCCATCGGTATAAACATGGAAATATCTACACAGCCATCTGTATATACATGGAAATATCTTCACCACCATCTGTGAAAACATGGAAATATCTACACCGCGATCTGTATAAACATGGAAATATCTTCACCACGATCTGTATATACATGGAAATATCTACACCGCTGTCTGTATAAACATGGTAATATCTACACCACCATCTCTATAAACATGGAAATATCTACACCGCCATCTATATAAACATTGAAATATCTACAATGCCATCTGTAGAAAGATGGAAATATCTACACCGCAATCTGTGTAAACATGGAAATATCTACACCGATATCTGTAAAAACATGGAAATATCTACACCGCTATCTGTATAAACATGGAAATACCTACAAAGTCATCTGTATAAACATGGAAATATCTACACAGCCATCGGCATAAACATGGAAATATCTACACAGCCATCTGTATATACATGGAAATATCTACACCGCTATCTGTATAAACATGGAAATAACTACACTGCTATTTGTATAAACAAGCAAATATCTACACCGTGATCTGTATAAACATGGAAATATCTACACCGCCATCTCTATAAAAATGGAAATATCTACACCCCTATCTGTATAAACATGGAAATATCCACACCGCTATCTCTGTAAACATGGAAAATTCAACACCGCTATTCTCTATGAACATGGAAATATCTACACCGCCATCTCTATAAACATGGAAATATCTACACCACGATCAGTATAAACATGGAAATATCTACACCGCTATCTGTATAAACATGGAAATATCTCCAATGCTATCTCTATAAACATCGAAATATCTACACCGCCATCTGTATAAACATGGAAATATTTACAAAGTTATCTGTATAAACATGGAAATATCTACACCACCATATGTATAAACATGGAAATATCTACACAGCCATGTGTATATACATGGAAATAACTACACAGCTATCTATATAAACATGGAAATAAGTACACCGCTATCTGTATAAACATGGAAATATCTACACCGCCATCTACATATCCATGGAAATATCTGCGTCGCCATCTGCAAAACATGTAAATATCTACACGGTCATTTGTGTATAGATGGAAATATCAACACCGCCATCTCTACAAACATGGAAATATCTGCACCGCTATTTGTATAAACATGGAAATATCTACACCGCGGTCTGTATAAACATGTAAATATCTACACCGCTATCTGTATAAACATGGAAATATCTACACCGCTATCTCAATATACATGGAAATATCTATACCGTGATCTGTATAAACATGGAAATATTTACACCGCTATCTGTATAAACATGGAAATATCTACACCGCCATCTACATATCCATGGAAATATCTGCGTCGCCATCTGCATAAACATGTAAATATCTACATGGTCATTTGTGTATAGATGGAAATATCAACACCACCATCTCTACAAACATGGAAATATCTGCACCGCTATTTGTATAAACATGGAAATATCTACACCGCGGTCTGCATAAACATGGAAATATCTACACCGCTATCTGTATAAACATGGAAATATCTACACCGCTATCTCGATAAACATGGAAATATCTATACCGTGATCTGTATAAACATGGAAATATTTACACCGCTATCTGTATAAACATGGAAATTTCTACACCATTATCTGTATAAATATGGAAATATCTACACCGCTATCTCTATAAACATGGAAATATCTACACCGCCATATGTATATACAGGGAAATACCTATACAGTCATCTGTGTAAGCTTGGAAATATCTACACAACCATCTGTATAAACATGGAAATATCTTCAATGCCATCTGTATACACATGGAAATACCTACACGGCAATCTGTGTATAGATGGAAATATCAACACCGCCATCTGTACAAACCTGGAAATATCTACACTGCTATCTCTATAAACATGGAAATATCTACACTGCGGTCTGTATAAACATGGAAATATCTACACCGGTATCTGTATAAACATGGAAATATCTACACCATGATCTGTATAAACATGGAAATATATACACCTCTATCTGTATAAACATGGAAATATCTGCACCGCTATCTCTATAAACATGGAAGTATCTACAAAGACATCTGTATAAACATGGAAATACCTACACGGTCATGTGTAGGAATATTTAAATATCTACACTGCCATCTGTATAAACATAGAAATATCGACAAAGCCCTCTGTATAAATATGGAAATATCTGCATAGGCATCTGTGTAAACATGGAAATATCTGCACCGCTATTTGTATAAACATGGAAATACCTACACCGCTGTCTCTATAAATATGGAAATATGTACACCGCTATGTGTTTAAACATGGAAATATCTCCACTGCTCTCTGTATAAACATGGAAATATCTCCACCGTTATCTGTATGAACATGGAAATATCTACAGCGCCATCTATATAAACATTGAAATATCTACACTACCATCTGTAAAAACATGGAAATATCTACACAGCCAACTGTATAAACATGGAAATATCTACACCACCATCTGAATAAACATGGAAATACCTGCAATACCATCTGTATACACATGGAATTATCTACACAGACATCTGTATAAATATGGAAATATCTACACGGCCATCTGTATAAACATGGAGATATCTACACTGCCATCTGTAGAAAGATGGAAATATCTACACCGCTATCTCTAAAAATATGGAAATATCTACACCGCCATCTCTATAAACATGAAAATATCTACACTGCCATCTCCATACAGATGGAAGTATCTACTCCGCCATGTGTATAAACACGGAAATATCTGCACCACCATCTGTGTAAACATGGAAATACCTTCACGGCTATCTGTATAAACGTGGAAATATCTACACCGCCATCTGCATGACAATGGAAATATCTACGCTGCCATCTGTATAAACATGGAAATATCTACACGGCCATCTGTGTATAGATGGAAATATCAACACCGCCATCTGTACAAACATGGAAATATCTACACCACTATCTCTATAAAGATGGAAATATCTGCACTGCCATCTGTAAAAACATGGAAATACCTATACAGTCATCTGTATAAACATGGAAATATCTACAATGCCATCTGTATACACATGGAAATATCTACACAGCCATCTGTTTAAACATGTATATATCTACAATGCTATCTCTATAAACATGTAAATATCTACACCACGATCAGTATAAACATCGAAATGTCTACACCGCCATCTGTATAAACATGGAAATACTTACAAAGTTATCTGTATAAACATGGAAATATCTACACCACCATTTGTATAAACATGGAAATATCTACACTGCCATGTGTATATACATGGAAATAACTACACAGCTATCTATTTAAACACGGAAATAAGTACACCGCTATCTGTATAAACATGGAAATATCTACACCGCCATCTACATATCCATGGAAATATCTGCGTCGCCATCTGCATAAACATGTAAATATCTACACGGTCATCTGTGTATAGATGGAAATATCAACACCGCCATCTCTACAAACATGGAAATATCTGCACCGCTATTTGTATAAACATGGAAATATCTACACCGCGGTCTGTATAAACATGGAAATATCTACACCGCTATCTGTATAAACATGGAAATATCTACACCGCTATCTCTATAAACATGGAAATATCTATACCGTGATCTGTATAAACATGGAAATATTTACACCGCTATCTGTATAAACATGGAAATTTCCACACCATTATCTGTATAAATATGGAAATATCTACACCGCTATCTCTATAAACATGGAAATAACTACACAGCAATCTGTATATACATGGAAATACCTATACAGTCATCTGTGTAAACTTGGAAATATCTACACAACCATCTGTATAAACATGGAAATATCTTCAATGCCATCTGTATACACATGGAAATACCTACACGGCAATCTGTGTATAGATGGAAACATCAACACCGCCATCTGTACAAACATGGAAATATCTACACTGCTATCTCTATAAACATGGAAGTATCTACACTGCAGTCTGTATAAACATGGAAATATCTACACCGGTATCTGTATAAACATGGAAATAACTACACCGCTATTAGTATAAACAAGTAAATATCTACACCGTGATCTGTATAAACATGGAAATATCTACACCGCTATCTCTATAAACATGGAAATATCTACACCGTCACCTGTATAAACATGGAAATACATATACAGTTCTGTGTAAACATGGAAACATCTACACCGCCATCTGTGTGAATAAGGAAATATCTACAATGCCATCTGTATAAAGATATAAATATCTGCACCGCGAGCTGTATAAACTTGGAAATATCTACATCGCTATCTATTTAAACGTGAAAATACCATCACCGCTATCGGTATAAACATGGAAATATCTACAACGCCATCTATATAAACATGGAAATAACTACACCGCTATGTCTATAAACATGGAAATACCTACACCGCTATCTATATAAACATGGAAATATCTACACCAATATCTGTAAAAACATGGAAATATCTACACAGCTATCTGTATAAACATGGAAATATCTACACCGCGATCTGTATAAACATGGAAATAACTTCACCGTGATCTGCATAAACATGGAAATATCTACACCGCTATCTGTATAAACATGGTAATATCTACACCACCATCTATATAAACCTGGAAATATCTACACCGCCATCTGTATAAACATGGAAATATCTACAATGCCATCTGTAGAAAGATGGAAATATCTACACCACAATCTGTATAAACATGTAAATATCTACCCCGATATCTGTAAAAATATGGAAATATCTACAACGCCATCTATATAAACATGGAAATATCTACACCGCTATGTCTATAAACATGGAAATATCTGCACCGCCATCTGTATAAACATGGAAATACCTACAATGTCATCTGTATAAACATGGTAATATATACAGCGCCATCTCTATAAACATTGACAAATCTACACTGCCATCTGTGAAAACATGGAAATATCCACACAGTCATCTGAATAAACATGGAAATATCTAAACCACCATCTGTATAAACATGGAAATACCTACAATACCATCTGTATACACATGGAAATATCTACACAGACTTCTGTATAAATATGGAAATATCTACACGGCCATCTGTATAAACATGGAATTATCTACAGTGCCATCTGTAGAAAGATGGAAATATCTACACAGCTATCTCTATAAATATGGAAATATCTACACCGCCATCTCTATAAACATGAAAATATCTACACTGCCATCTCCATAAAGATGGAAGTATCTACTCCACCATGTTAATAAACACGGAAATGTCTACACCACCATATGTGTAAACATGGAAATATCTACGCCGCCATCTGTATAAACATGGAAATATCTAGACGGCCATCTGTGTATAGATGGAAATATCAACACCGCCATCTATACAAACATGGAATTATCTACACCGCTATCTCTATAAACATGGAAATATCTGCACTGCCATCTGTGAAAACATGGAAATACCTATACTGTCATCTGTATAAACATGGAAATATCTACAATGCCATGTGTATACACATGGAAATACCTACACAGACATCTGCATAAACATGTAAATATCTACACTGCTATCTCTATAAACATGGAAATATCTACACCGCCATCTCTATAAACATGAAAATATCTACACTGCCATCTCCATAAACATGGAACTAACTTCTCCGCCATCTGTATAAACATGGAAACATCTACACCGCCATCCATGTGAATAAGGAAATATCTACAATGCCATCTGTATAAAGATATAAATATCTGCACCGCGAACTGTATAAACATGGAAATATCTACATCACTATCTATTTAAACGTGGAAATACCAACACCGCTATCGGTATAAACATGGAAATATCTACAACGCCATCTATATAAACAGGGAAATATCTACACCGCTATGTCTATAAACATGGAAATACCTACACAGCTATCTCTATAAACATGGAAATATCTACAGCAATATCTGTAAAAACATGGAAATATCTACACCGCTATCTGTATAAACATGGAAATATGTACACCGCGATCTGTATAAACATGGAAATAACTTCACCGTGATCTGCATAAACATGGAAATATTTACACCGCTATCTGTATAAACATGGTAATATCTACAACACCATCTATATAAACATGGTAATATCTACACCACCATCTATATTAACACGGAAATATCTACACCGCCATCTGTATAAACATGGAAATATCTACAATGCCATCTGTAGAAAGATGGAAATATCTATACCGCAATCTGTATAAACATGTAAATATCTACACCGATATCTGTAAAAATATGGAAATATCTACACCGCTATCTGTATAAACATTGAAATATCTACACTGCGATCTGTATAAACATGGAAATATCTACACCACGATCTGTATAAACATGGAAATATCTACACCGCTATCTGTATAAACATGGAAATATCTACAAAGCTCTCTCTATAAACATGGAAATATCTGCACCGCCATCTGTATAAACATGGAAATACCTACAAAGTCATCTGTATAAACATGGAAATATCTACAGCGCCATCTCTATAAACATTGACAAATCTACACTGCCATCTGTAAAAACATGGAAATATCCACACAGTCATCTGAATAAACATGGAAATATCTAAACCACCATCTGTATAAACATGGAAATACCTACAATACCATCTGTATACACATGGAAATATCTACACAGACTTCTGTATAAATATGGAAATATCTACACGGCCATCTGTATAAACATGGAATTACCTACAGTGCCATCTGTAGAAAGATGGAAATATCTACACCGCTATCTCTATAAATATGGAAATATCTACACCGCCATCTCTATAAACATGAAAATATCTACACTGCCATCTCCATAAAGATGGAAGTATCTACTCCACCATGTTAATAAACACGGAAATATCTACACCACCATATGTGTAAACATGGAAATATCTACGCCGCCATCTGTATAAACATGGAAATATCTAGACGGCCATCTGTGTATAGATGGAAATATCAACACCGCCATCTGTACAAACATGGAAATATCTACACTGCAATCTCTATAAACATGGAAATATCTGCACTGCCATCTGTAAAAACATGGAAATACCTATACAGTCATCTGTATAAACATGGAAATATCTACAAAGCCATCTGTATACACATGAAAATATCTACACAGCCATCTGTATAAACATGTAAATACCTACACTGCTATCTCTATATACATGGAAATATCTACACCGCCATCTCTATAAACATGAAAATATCTACACTGCCATCTCCATAAACATGGAACTAACTACTCCACCATCTGTATAAACATGGAAACATCTACACCGCCATCTGTGTGAATAAGGAAATATCTACAATGCCATCTGTATAAAGATATATATATCTGCACCGCGAGCTGTATAAACATGGAAATAACTACATTGCTATCTATTTAAACGTGAAAATACCATCACCGCTATCGGTATAAACATGGAAATATCTACAACGCCATCTATATAAACATGGAAATATCTACACCGCTATGTCTATAAACATGGAAATACCTACAACGCTATCTCTACAAACATGGTAATATCTACACCAATATCTGTAAAAACATGGAAATATCTACACCGCTATCTGTATAAACATGGAAATATCTACAAAGCTCTCTCTATAAACATGGAAATATCTGCACCGCCATCTGTATAAACATGGAAATACCTACAAAGTCATCTGTATAAACATGGAAATATCTACAGCGCCATCTCTATAAACATTGACAAATCTACACTGCCACCTGTAAAAACATGGAAATATCCACACAGTCATCTGAATAAACATGGAAATATCTAAACCACCATCTGTATAAACATGGAAATACCTACAATACCATCTGTATACACATGGAAATATCTACACAGACTTCTGTATAAATATGGAAATATCTACACGGCCATCTGTATAAACATGGAATTACCTACAGTGCCATCTGTAGAAAGATGGAACTATCTACACCGCTATCTCTAAAAATATGGAAATATCTACACCGCCATCTCTATAAACATGAAAATATCTACACTGCCATCTCCATAAAGATGGAAGTATCTACTCCACCATGTTAATAAACACGGAAATATCTACACCACCATATGTGTAAACATGGAAATATGTATGCCGTAATCTGTATAAACATGGAAATATCTAGACGGCCATCTGTGTATAGATGGAAATATCAACACCGCCATCTGTACAAACATGGAAATATCTACACCGCTATCTCTATAAACATGGAAATATCTGCACTGCCATCTGTAAAAACATGGAAATACCTATACAATCATCTGTATAAACATGGAAATATCTACAAAGCCATCTGTATACACATGGAAATATCTACACAGCCATCTGCATAAACATGTAAATATCTACACTTCTATCTCTATAAACATGGAAATACCTACAATGCGATCTGTATACACATGGAAATATCTACACAGCCATCTGTATAAACATGTAAATATTTACACTGCTATCTCTATAAACATGGAAATATCTTCACCGCCATCTCTACAAACATGAAAATATCTACACTGCCATCTCCATAAACATGGAACTAACTTCTCCGCCATTTGTATAAACATGGAAACATCGACACCGCCATCAGTGTGAATAAGGAAATATCTACAATGCCATCTGTATAAAGATATAAATATCTGCACCGCGAACTGTATAAACATGGAAATATCTACATCGCTATCTGTATAAACGTGGAAATACCAACACCGCTATCAGTACAAACAAGGAAATATCTACAACGCCATCTATATAAACATGGAAATAACTACAGCGCTATGTCTATAAACTTGGAAATACCTACACCGCGATCTGTATAAACATGGAAATATCTACACCGCGATCTGTATAAACATGGAAATATCTACACCGCTATCTGTATAAACATGGAAATATCTACACAGCTATCTCTATAAACATTAAAATATCTACACGGCCATCTGCATAAACATGGAAATACCTACAAAGTCATCGGTATAAACATGGAAATATCTACACAGCCATCTGTATAAACATGGAAATATCTACACAGCCATCTGTATATACATGGAAATATCTACAACACTATCTGTATAAACATGGAAATAACTACACCGCTAATTGTATAAACAAGGAAATATCTACACCGTGATCTGTATAAACATGGAAATACCTACAAAGTCATCGGTATAAACATGGAAATATCTACACAGCCATCTGTATAAACATGGAAATATCTACACAGCCATCTGTATATACATGGAAATATCTACACCACTATCTGTATAAACATGGAAATAACTACACCGCTAATTGTATAAACAAGGAAATATCTACACCGTGATCTGTATAAACATGGAAATATTTACACCGCTATCTGTATAATCATGGAAATTTCTACACCGTTATCTGTTTAAATTTGGAAATATTTACACCGCTATTTCTATAAACATGGAAATATCTACACCGCCATCTGTATAAACATGGAAATACCTATATAGACATCTGTGTAAACATGGAAATATCTACAGCCCCATCTGTATAAACATGGAAATATCTACAATGCCATCTGTATACACATGGAAATACCTACACGGCAATCTGTTTATAGATGGAAACATCAACACCGCCATCTGTACAAACTTGGAAATATCTACACTGCTATCTCTATAAACATGGAAATATCTACACTGCGGTCTGTATAAACATGGAAATATCTACACCGGTATCTGTATAAACATGGAAATATCTACACCACGATCTGTATAAACATGGAAATATCTACACCACAATCTGTATAAACATGGAAATATCTGCACCGCTATCTTTATAGACATGGAAATATCTACAAAGCCATCTGTATAAACATGGAAATACCTACACAGTCATGTGTAGGAACATGGAAATATCTACACTGCCATCTGTATAAACATAGAAATATCTACACAGCCCTTTGTATAAATATGGAGATAACTGCATAGGCATCTGTATAAACATGGAAATATCTGCACCGCTATCTGTATAAACATGGAAATACCTACACTGCTGTCTCTATAAACATGGCAATATGTGCACCGCTATGTGTATAATCATGGAAATATCTCCACTGCTGTCTGTATAAACATGGAAATATCTCCACCGTTATCTGTATAAACATAGAAATATCTACAGCGCCATCTCTATGAACATTGAAATATCTACACTGCAATCTGTGAAAACATAGAAATATCTACACAATCATCTGAATAAGCATGGAAATATCTACACCAACATCTGTATAAACATGGAAATACCTTCAATTTCATCGGTATACACATGGAAATATCTACAAGACATCTGTATAAATATGGAAATATCTACACCGCCATCTGTATAAACATGGAAATATCTACACTGCCATCTGTAGAAAGATGGAAATATCTACATCGCTATCTCTATAAATATGGAAATATCTACACTGCCATCTATATAAACATGAAAATATCTACAATGCCATCTCCATAAAGATGGAAGTATCTAATCCGCCATGTGTATAAACACGGAAATATCTACAACACCATCTGTGAAAACATGGAAATATCTACACCACTATCTGTATAAACATGGAAATAACTACACGGCCATCTGTGAATCGATGGAAATATCAACACCGCCATCTGTACAAACATGGAAATATCTACACCGCTATCTCTATAAACATGGAAATATCTGCACTGCCATCTGTAAAATCATGGAAATACCTATACAGACATCTGTATAAACTTGGAAATATCTACAATGCCATCTGTATACACATGGAAATATCTACACAGCCATCTGTATAAACACGTAAATATGTACACTGCTATCTCTATAAACATGGAAATATCTTCACCGCCATCTCTATAAACATGAAAATATCTACACTGCCATCTCCATAAACATGGAACTAACTACTCCGCCATCTGTATAAACATGGAAACATCTACACCGCCATCAGTGTGAATAAGGAATTATCTACAATGCCATCTGTATAAAGATAAAAATATCTGCACCGCGAGCTGTATAAACATGGAAATATCTACATCGCTATCTGTATAAACGTGGAAATACCAACACCGCTATCGGTATCAACATGGAAATATCAACAACGCCATCTATATAAACATGGAAATATCTACACCGCTATGTCTAAAACATGGAAATACCTACACCGCTATCTCTATAAACATGGAAATATCTACACCGCCATCTGTATAAACATGGAAATATCTACACCGCTTTCTGTATAAACATGGAAATATCTATACCGCGATCTGTATAAACATGGAAATATCTACACCCCGATCTGTATAAACATGGAAATATCTTCACCACGATCTGTATAAACAAGGAAATATCTACACCGCTATCTGTATAAACATGGTAATATCTACACCACCATCTATATAAACATGGAAATATCTACACCGCCATCTGTATAAACATGGAAATATCTACAATGTCATCTGCAGAAAGATGGAAATATCTGCACCGCTATGTCTATAAACATGGAAATACCTACACCGCTATCACTATAAACATGGAAATATCTACTCCGATATCTGTAAAAATATGGAAATATCTACACCGCTATCTGTATAAACATGGAAATATCTACACCGCGATCTGTATAAACATGGAAATGTCTACACCGCGATCTGTTTAAACATGGAAATATCTACACCGCAGTCTGTATAAACATGGAAATATCTACACAGCTATCTCTATAAACATTAAAATATCTACACGGCCATCTGTATAAACATGGAAGTACCTAGAAAGTAATCTGTATAAACATGGAAATATCTACAGAGCCATCTGTATAAACATGGAAATATCTACACAGCCATCTGTATATACATTGAAATATCTCCACCACTATCTGTATAAACATGGAAATAACTACACCGCTAATTGTATAAACAAGGAAATATCTACACCGTGATCTGTATAAACATGGAAATATTTACACCGCTATCTGTATAGTCATGGAAATTTCTACACCGTTATCTGTATAAATATGGAAATATCTACACCGCTATCTCTATAAACATGGAAATATCTACACCGCCATCTGTATAAACATGGAAATACCTATATAGACATCTGTGTAAACATGGAAATATCTACACCGCCATCTGTATAAACATGGAAATATCTACAATGCCATCTGTATAGACATGGAAATACCTACACGTCAATCTGTGTATAGATGGAAACATCAACACCGCCATCTGTACAAATTTGGAAATATCTACACTGCTATCTCTATAAACATGGGAATATCTACACTGCGGTCTGTATAAACATGGAAATATCTACACCACGATCTGTATAAACATGGAAATATCTACACCACGATCTGTATAAACATGGAAATACCTACACCAAGATCTGTGTAAACATGGAAATATCTACAACGCCATCTATATAAACATGGAAATATCTACACCGCTATGTCTATAAAGATGGAAATACCTACACCGCTATCTCTATAAACATGGAAATATCTTCAACAATATCTGTAAAAACATGGAAATATCTACACTGCTATCTGTATAAACATGGAAATATCTACACCGCGATGTGTATATACATGGAAATAACTTCACCGTGATCTGCATAAACATGGAAATATCTACACCGCTATCTGTATAAACATGGTAATATCTACACCACCATCTATATAAAAATGGAAATATCTACACCGCCATCTGTATAAACATGGAAATATCTACAATGCCATCTGTATGAACATGGAAATGTCTACACCGCGATCTGTATAAAGATGGAAATATCTACACCGCTATCTGTATAAACATGGAAATATCTACAAAGCTCTCTTTATAAACATGGAAATATCTGCACCGCCATCTGTATAAAAATGGAAATACCTACAAAGTCATCTGTATAAACATGGAAATATCTACAGCGCCATCTCTATAAACATTGACAAATCTACACTGCCATCTGTAAAAACATGGAAATATCCACACAGTCATCTGAATAAACATGGAAATATCTACACCACCATCTGTATAAAGATGGAAATACCTACAATACCATCTGTATACACATGGAAATATCTACACAGACTTCTGTATAAATATGGAAATATCTACACGGCCATCTGTATAAACATGGAATTATCTACAGTGCCATCTGTAGAAAGATGGAAATATCTACACCGCTATCTCTATAAATATGGAAATATCTACATCGCCATCTCTATAAACATGAAAATATCTACACTGCCATCTCCATAAAGATGGAAGTATCTACTCCAATATGTTAATAAACACGGAAATATCTACACCACCATCTGTGTAAACATGGAAATATCTACGCCGCCATCTGTATAAACATGGAAATATCTAGACGGCCATCTGTGTATACATGGAAATATCAACACCGCCATCTGTACAAACATGGAAATATCTAAACCGATATCTCTATAAACATGGAAATATCTGCACTGCCATCTGTAAAAACATGGAAATACCTATACAGTCATCCGTATAAACATGGAAATATCTACAATGCCATCTGTATACACATGGAAATATCTACACAGCCATCTGTATAAACATGTAAATATCTACACTGCTATCTCTATAAACATGGAAATATCTACACCGCCGTCTCTATAAACATGAAAATATCTACACTGCCATCTCCATAAACATGGAACTAACTACTCCACCATCTGTATAAACATGGAAACATCTACAACGACATCTGTGTGAATAAGGAAATATCTACAATGCCATCTGTATAAAGATATAAATATCTGCACCGCGAGCTGTATAAACATGGAAATATCTACATCGCTATCTATTTAAACGTGGAAATACCATCACTGATATCGGTATAAACATGGAAATATCTATAACGCCATCTATATAAACATGGAAATATCTACACCGCTATGTCTATAAACATGGAAATACCTACACCGCTATCTCTATAAACATGGAAATATCTACACCAATATCTGTAAAAACATGGAAATATCTACACAGTCATCTGTATTAATATGGAAATATCTACACCGCCATCTGTATAAACATGGAAATATCTACAATGCCATCTGTAGAAAGATGGAAATATCTACACCGCTATCTCTATAAATATGGAAATATCTACACCGCCATCTCTATAAACATGTAAATATCTACACTGCCATCTCCATAAATATGGAAGTATCTACTCCGCCATGTGTATAAACACGGTAATATCTACACCACCATCTGTTTAAACATGGAAATATCTACACCGCTATCTCTATAAACATGGAAATATCTACACCGCTATCTGTATAAACATGGAAATATCTACAAAGCTCTCTCTATAAACATGGAAATATCTGCACCGCCATCTGTATAAACATGGAAATACCTACAAAGTCAACTTTATAAACATGGAAATATCTACAGCGCCATCTCTATAAACATTGACAAATCTACACTGCCATCTGTAAAAACATGGAAATATCCACACAGTCATCTGAATAAACATGGAAATATCTAAACCACCATCTGTATAAACATGGAAATACCTACAATACCATCTGTATACACATGGAAATATCTACACAGTCTTCTGTATAAATATGGAAATATCTACACGGCCATCTGTAGAAACATGGAATTATCTACAGTGCCATCTGTAGAAAGATGGAAATATCTACACCGCTATCTCTATAAATATGGAAATATCTACACCGCCATCTCTATAAACATGAAAATATCTACACTGCCATCTCCATAAAGATGGAAGTATCTTCTCCGCCATGTTAATAAACACGGAAATATCTACACCACCATCTGTGTAAACATGGAAATATCTAGACGGCCATCTGTGAATACATGGAAATATCAACTCCGCCATCTATACAAACATGGAAATATCTACACCGCTATCTCTATAAACATGAAAATATCTGCACTGCCATCTGTAAAAACATGGAAATACCTATACAGTCATCTGTATAAACATGGAAATATCTACAATGCCATCTGTATACACATGGAAAGATCTACACAGCCATCTGTATAAACATGTAAATATCTACACTGCTATCTCTATAAACATGGAAATATCTACACCGACATCTCTATAAACATGAAAATATCTACAATGCCATCTCCATAAACATGGAACTAACTACTCCGCCATCTGTATAAACATGGAAATATCTACACCGCCATCTGTGTGAATAAGGAAATATCTACAATGCCATCTGTAGAAAGATATAAATATCTGCACTGCGAGCTGTATAAACATGGAAATATCTACATCGCTATCTATATAAACGTGGAAACACCAACACCGCTATCGGTATAAACATGGAAATATCTACAACGCCATCTATATAAACATGGAAATATCTACACCGCTATGTCTATAAACATGGAAATACCTACACCGCTATCTCTATAAACATGGAAATATCTACACCAATATCTGTAAAAACATGGAAATATCTACACCGCTATCTGTATAAACATGGAAATATCTACAACGCGATCTGTATAAACATGGAAATAACTTCACCGTGATCTGCATAAACATGGAAATATCTACACCGCTATCTGTATAAACATGGTAATATCTACACCACCATCTATGTAAACATGGAAATATCTACACCGCCATCTGTATAAACATGGAAATATCTACAATGACATCTGTATGAACATGGAAATATCTACACCGCGATCTGTATAAACATGGAAATATCTACACCGCTATCTGTATAAACATGGAAATATCTACAAAGCTCTCTTTATAAACATGGAAATATCTGCACCGCCATCTGTATAAACATGGAAATACCTACAAAGTCATCTGTATAAACATGGAAATATCTACAGCGCCATCTCTATAAACATTGACAAATCTACACTGCCATCTGTAAAAACATGGAAATAACTACACCAATGTCTGTAAAAACATGGAAATATCTACACCACTATCTGTATAAACATGGAAATATCTACACCGCGATCTGTATAAACATGGAAATAACTACACCGTGATCTGCATAAACATGGAAATATCTACACCGCTATCTGTATAAACATGGTAATATCTACACCACCATCTATATAAACATGGAAATATCTACACCGCCATCTGTATAAACATGGAAATATCTACAATGCCATCTGTAGAAAGATGGAAATATCTATACCGCAATCTGTATAAACATGTAAATACCTACACCGATATCTGTAAAAATATGGAAATGTCTACACCGCTATCTGTATAAACATTGAAATATCTACACCGCTATCTCTATAAACATGGAAATATCTACAAAGCTCTCTCTATAAACATGGAAATATCTGCACCGCCATCTGTATAAACATGGAAATATCTACACCGCTATCTGTATAAACATGGAAATATCTACAAAGCTCTCTCTATAAACATGGAAATATCTGCACCGCCATCTGTATAAACATGGAAATACCTACAAAGTCATCTGTATAAACATGGAAATATCTACAGCGCCATCTCTATAAACATTGACAAATCTACACTGCCATCTGTAAAAACATGGAAATATCCACACAGTCATCTGAATAAACATGGAAATATCTAAACCACCATCTGTATAAACATGGAAATACCTACAATACCATCTGTATACACATGGAAATATCTACACAGACTTCTGTATAAATATGGAAATATCTACACGGCCATCTGTATAAACATGGAATTACCTACAGTGCCATCTGTAGAAAGATGGAAATATCTACACCGCTATCTCTATAAATATGGAAATATCTACACCGCCATCTCTATAAACATGAAAATATCTACACTGCCATCTCCATAAAGATGGAAGTATCTACTCCACCATGTTAATAAACACGGAAATATCTACACCACCATCTGTGTAAACATGGAAATATCTATGCCGCCATCTGTATAAACATGGAAATATCTAGACGGCCATCTGTTTATAGATGGAAATATCAACACCGCCATCTATACAAACATGGAAATATCTACACCGATATCTCTACAAACATGGAAATATCTGCACTGCCATCTGTGAAAACATGGAAATACCTATACAGTCATCTGTATAAACATGGAAATATCTACAATGACATCTGTATACACATGGAAATATCTACACAACCATCTGCATAAACATGTAAATATCTACACTGCTATCTCTATAAACATGGAAATATATACACCGCCATCTCTATAAACATGAAAATATCTACACTGCCATCTCCATAAACATGGAACTAACTACTCCACCATCTGTAAAAACATGGAAACATCTACACCGCCATCTGTGTGAATAAGGAAATATCTACAATGCCATCTGTATAAAGATATAAATATCTGCACCGCGAGCTGTATAAACATGGAAATATCTACATCGCTATCTATTTAAACGTGGAAATACCAACACCGCTATCGGTATAAACATGGAAATATCTACACCGCTATGTCTATAAACATGGAAATACCTACACAGCTATCTCTATAAACATGGAAATATCTACACCAATATCTGTAAAAACATGGAAATAGCTACACCGCTATCTGTATAAACATGGAAATATCTACAACGCGATCTGTATAAACATGGTAATATCTACACCACCATCTATATAAACATGGAAATATCTACACCGCCATCTGTATAAACATGGAAATATCTACAATGCCATCTGTAGAAAGATGGAAATATCTATACCGCAATCTGTATAAACATGTAAATATCTACACCGATATCTGTAAAAATATGGAAATATCTACACCGCTATCTGTATAAACATTGGAATATCTACACCGCGATCTGTATAAACATGGAAATATCTACACCGCGATCTGTATAAACATGGAAATATCTACACCGCTATCTGTATAAACATGGAAATATCTACAAAGCTCTCTCTATAAACATGGAAATATCTGCACCGCCATCTGTATAAACATGGAAATACCTACAAATTCATCTGTATAAACATGGAAATATCTACAGCGCCATCTCTATAAACATTGACAAATCTACACTGCCATCTGTAAAAACATGGAAATATCCACACAGTCATCTGAATAAACATGGAAATATCTACACCACCATCCGTATAAACATGGAAATACCTACAATACCATCTGTATACACATGGAAATATCTACACAGACTTCTGTATAAATATGGAAATATCTACACAGCCATCTGCATAAACATGGAATTACCTACAGTGCCATCTCTAGAAAGATGGAAATATCTACACCGCTATCTCTATAAACATGGAAATATCTACACCGCCATCTCTATAAACATGAAAATATCTACACTGCCATCTCCATAAACATGGAACTAACTACTCCGCCATCTGTAAAAACATGGAAACATCTACACCGCCATCTGTGTGAATAAGGAAATATCTACAATGCCATCTGTATAAAGATATAAATATCTGCACCGCGAGCTGTAAAAACATGGAAATATCTACATCGCTATCTATTTAAACGTGGAAATACCAACACCACTATCGGTATAAACATGGAAATATCTACACCGCTATGTCTATAAACATGGAAAAACCTACACAGCTATCTCTATAAACATGGAAATATCTACACCAATATCTGTAAAAACATGGAAATATCTACACCGCTATCTGTATAAACATGGAAATATCTACACCGCGATCTGTATAAACATGGAAATAACTTCACCGTGATCTGCATAAACATGGAAATATCTACACCGCTATCTGTATAAACATGGTAATATCAACAACACCATCTATATAAACATGGAAATATCTACACCGCCATCTGTATAAACATGGAAATATCTACAATGCCATCTGTAGAAAGATGGAAATATCTATACCGCAATCTGTATAAACATGTAAATATCTACACCGATATCAGTAAAAATATGGAAATATCTACACCGCTATCTGTATAAACATTGAAATATCTACACCGCGATCTGTATAAACATGGAAATATCTACACCGCGATCTGTATAAACATGGAAATATCTACACCGCTATCTGTATAAACATGGAAATATCTGCACCGCTATCTTTATAGACATGGAAATATCTACAAAGCCTTCTGTATAAACATGGAAATACCTACACAGTCATGTGTAGGAACATGGAAATATCTACACTGCCATCTGTATAAACATAGAAATATCTACACAGCCCTTTGTATAAATATGGAGATAACTGCATAGGCATCTGTATAAACATGGAAATATCTGCACCGCTATCTGTATAAACATGGAAATACCTACACTGCTGTCTCTATAAACATGGCAATATGTGCACCGCTATGTGTATAATCATGGAAATATCTCCACTGCTGTCTGTATAAACATGGAAATATCTCCACCGTTATCTGTATAAACATAGAAATATCTACAGCGCCATCTCTATGAACATTGAAATATCTACACTGCAATCTGTGAAAACATAGAAATATCTACACAATCATCTGAATAAACATGGAAATATCTACACCAACATCTGTATAAACATGGAAATACCTTCAATTTCATCGCTATACACATGGAAATATCTACAAGACATCTGTATAAATATGGAAATATCTACACCGCCATCTGTATAAACCTGGAAATATCTACACTGCCATCTGTAGAAAGATGGAAATATCTACATCGCTATCTCTATAAATATGGAAATATCTACACTGCCATCTATATAAACATGAAAATATCTACACTGCCATCTCCATAAAGATGGAAGTATCTAATCCGCCATGTGTATAAACACGGAAATATCTACAACACCATCTGTGAAAACATGGAAATATCTACACCACTATCTGTATAAACATGGAAATATCTACACTGACATCTGCATGTCCATGGAAATACCTACGCCGCCATCTGTATAAACATGGAAATATCTACACGGCCATCTGTGTATCGATGGAAATATCAACACCGCCATCTGTACAAACATGGAAATATCTACACCGCTATCTCTATAAACATGGAAATATCTGCACTGCCATCTGTAAAAACATGGAAATACCTATACAGTCATCTGTATAAACTTGGAAATATCTACAATGCCATCTGTATACACATGGAAATATCTACACAGCCATCTGCATAAACATGTAAATATCTACACTGCTATCTCTATAAACATGGAAATATCTTCACCGCCATCTCTATAAACATGAAAATATCTACACTGCCATCTCCATAAACATGGAACTAACTACTCCGCCATCTGTATAAACATGGAAACATCTACACCGCCATCAGTGTGAATAAGGAAATATCTTCAATGCCATCTGTATAAAGATAAAAATATCTGCACCGCGAGCTGTATAAACATGGAAATATCTACATCGCTATCTGTATAAACGTGGAAATACCAACACCGCTATCGGTATAAACATGGAAATATCTACACCGCTATGTCTAAAACATGGAAATACCTACACCGCTATCTCTATAAACATGGAAATATCTACACCGCTATCTGTATAAACATGGAAATATCTACACCGCTATCTGTATAAACATGTAAATATCTATACCGCGATCTGTATAAACATGGAAATATCTACACCCCGATCTGTATAAACATGGAAATATCTTCACCACGATCTGTATAAACAAGGAAATATCTACACCGCTATCTGTATAAACATGGTAATATCTACACCACCATCTATGTAAACATGGAAATATCTACACCGCCATCTGTATAAACATGGAAATATCTACAATGCCATCTGCAGAAAGATGGAAATATCTACACCGCTATGTCTATAAACATGGAAATACCTACACCGCTATCACTATAAACATGGAAATATCTACACCGATATCTGTAAAAACATGGAAATATCTACACCGCTATCTGTATAAACATGGAAATATCTACACCGCGACCTGTATAAACATGGAAATGTCTACACCGCGATCTGTCTAAACATGGAAATATCTACACCGCAATCTGTATAAACATTTAAATATCTACACAGCTATCTCTATAAACATTAAAATATCTACACGGCCATCTGTATAAACATGGAAGTACCTACAAAGTCATCTGTATAAACATGGAAATATCTACACAGCCATCTGTATAAACATGGAAATATCTACACAGCCATCTGTATATACATTGAAATATCTCCACCACTATCTGTATAAACATGGAAATAACTACACCGCTAATTGTATAAACAAGGAAATATCTACACCGTGATCTGTATAAACATGGAAATATTTACACCGCTATCTGTATAGTCATGGAAATTTCTACACCGTTATCTGTATAAATATGGAAATATCTACACCGCTATCTCTATAAACATGGAAATATCTACACCGCCATCTGTATAAACATGGAAATACCTATATAGACATCTGTGTAAACATGGAAATATCTACACCACCATCTGTATAAACATGGAAATATCTACAATGCCATCTGTATAGACATGGAAATACCTACACGGCAATCTGTGTATAGATGGAAACATCAACACCGCCATCTGTACAAATTTGGAAATATCTACACTACTATCTCTATAAACATGGAAATATCTACACTGCGGTCTGTATAAACATGGAAATATCTACACCACGATCTGTATAAACATGGAAATATCTACACCACGATCTGTATAAACATGGAAATACCTACACCAAGATCTGTGTAAACATGGAATTATCTACAACGCCATCTATATAAACATGGAAATATCTACACCGCTATGTCTATAAACATGGAAATACCTACACCGCTATCTCTATAAACATGGAAATATCTTCAACAATATCTGTAAAAACATGGAAATATCTACACTGCTATCTGTATAAACATGGAAATATCTACACCGCGATCTGTATATACATGGAAATAACTTCACCGTGATCTGCATAAACATGGAAATATCTACACCGCTATCTGTATAAACATGGTAATATCTACACCACCATCTATATAAAAATGGAAATATCTACACCGCCATCTGTATAAACATGGAAATATCTACAATGCCATCTGTATGAACATGGAAATATCTACACCGCGATCTGTATAAACATGGAAATATCTACACCGCTATCTGTATAAACATGGAAATATCTACAAAGCTCTCTTTATAAACATGGAAATATCTGCACCGCCATCTGTATAAACATGGAAATACCTACAAAGTCGTCTGTATAAACATGGAAATATCTACAGCGCCATCTCTATAAACTTTGACAAATCTACACTGCCATCTGTAAAAACATGAAAATATCCACACAGTCATCTGAATAAACATGGAAATATCTACACCACCATCTGTATAAAGATGGAAATACCTACAATACCATCTGTATACACATGGAAATATCTACACAGACTTCTGTATAAATATGGAAATATCTACACGGCCATCTGTATAAACATGGAATTATCTACAGTGCCATCTGTAGAAAGAAGGAAATATCTACACTGCTATCTCTATAAATATGGAAATATCTACATCGCTATCTATTTAAACGTGGAAATACCATCACCGATATCGGTATAAACATGGAAATATCTACAACGCCATCTATATAAACATGGAAATATCTACACCGCTATGTCTATAAACATGGAAATACCTACACCGCTATCTCTATAAACATGGAAATATCTACACCAATATCTATAAAAACAAGAAATATCTACACAGTCATCTGTATTAATATGGAAATATCAACACTGCCATCTGTATAAACATGGAAATATCTACACTGCCATCTGTAGAAAGATGGAAATATCTACACCGCTATCTCTATAAATATGGAAATATCTACACCGCCATCTCTATAAACATGAAAATATCTACACTGCCATCTCCATAAATATGGAAGTATCTACTCCGCCATGTGTATAAACACGGTAATATCTACACCACCATCTGTTTAAACATGGAAATATCTACACCGATATCTGTAAAAATATGGAAATATCTACACCGCTATCTGTATAAACATTGAAATATCTACACCGCGATCTGTATGAACATGGAAATATCTACACCGCGATCTGTATAAACATGGAAATATCTACACCGCTATCTGTATAAACATGGAAATATCTACAAAGCTCTCTCTATAAACATGGAAATATCTGCACCGCCATCTGTATAAACATGGAAATACCTACAAAGTCATCTGTATAAACATGGAAATATCTACAGCGCCATCTCTATAAACATTGACAAATCTACACTGCCATCTGTAAAACATGGAAATATCCACACAGTCATCTGAATAAACATGGAAATATCTACACCACCATCTGTATAAACATGGAAATACCTACAATACCATCTGTATACACATGGAAATATCTACACAGACTTCTGTATAAATATGGAAATATCTACACGGCCATCTGTATAAACATGGAATTATCTACAGTGCCATCTGTAGAAAGATGGAAATATCTACACCGCTATCTCTATAAATATGGAAATATCTACACCGCCATCTCTATAAACATGAAAATATCTACACTGCCATCTCCATAAAGATGGAAGTATCTACACCGCCATGTTAATAAACACGGAAATATCTACACCACCATCTGTGTAAACATGGAAATATCTGCGCCGCCATCTGTATAAACATGGAAATATCTAGACGGCCATCTGTGAATAGATGGAAATATCAACTCCGCCATCTATACAAACATGGAAATATCTACACCGCTATCTCTATAAACTTGGAAATATCTGCACTGCCATCTGTAAAAACATGGAAATACCTATACAGTCATCTGTATAAACATGGAAATATCTACAATGCCATCTGTATACACATGGAAAGATCTACACAGCCATCTGTATAAACATGTATATATCTACACTGCTATCTCTATAAACATGGAAATATCTACACCGCCATCTCTATAAACATGAAAATATCTACAATGCCATCTCCATAAACATGGAACTAACTACTCCGCCATCTGTATAAACATGGAAATATCTACACCGCCATCTGTGTGAATAAGGAAATATCTACAATGCCATCTGTATAAAGATATAAATATCTGCACTGCGAGCTGTATAAACATGGAAATATCTACATCGCTATCTATATAAACGTGGAAATACCAACACCGCTATCGGTATAAACATGGAAATATCTACAACGCCATCTATATAAACATGGAAATATCTACACCGCTATGTCTATAAACATGGAAATACCTACACCGCTATCTCTATAAACATGGAAATATCTACACCAATATCTGTAAAAACATGGAAATATCTACACCACTATCTGTATAAACATGGAAATATCTACAACGCGATCTGTATAAACATGGAAATAACTTCACCGTGATCTGCATAAACATGGAAATATCTACACCGCTATCTGTATAAACATGGTAATATCTACACCACCATCTATATAAACATGGAAATATCTACACCGCCATCTGTATAAACATGGAAATATCTACAATGCCATCTGTAGAGAGATGGAAATATCTACTCCGCAATCTGTATAAACATGGAAATATCTACACCGATCTCTGTAAAAATATGGAAATATCTACACCGCGATCTGTATAAACATGGAAATATCTACAACGCTATCTGTATAAACATGGAAATATCTACAAAGCTCTCTTTATAAACATGGAAATATCTGCACCGCCATCTGTATAAACATGGAAATACCTACAAAGTCATCTGTATAAACATGGAAATATCTACAGCGACATCTCTATAAACATTGACAAATCTACACTGCCATCTGTAAAAACATGGAAATATCCACACAGTCATCTGAGTAAACATGGAAATATCTACACCACCATCTGTATAAACATGGAAATACCTACAATACCATCTGTATACACATGGAAATATCTACACAGACTTCTGTATAAATATGGAAATATCTACACGGCCATCTGTATAAACATGGAATTATCTACAGTGCCATCTGTAGAAAGATGGAAATATCTACACCGCTATCTATATAAATAAGGAAATACCTACACCGCCATCACTATAAATATGGAAATATCTACACCGCCATCTCTATAAACATGAAAATATCTACAATGCCATCTCCATAAAGATGGAAGTATCTACTCCGCCATGTTAATAAACACGGAAATATCTACACCACCATATGTGTAAACATGGAAATATCTACGCCGCCATCTGTATAAACATGGAAATATCTAGACGGCCATCTGTGTATAGATGGAAATATCAACACCGCCATCTATACAAACATGGAAATATCTACACCGCTATCTCTATAAACATGGAAATATCTGCACTGCCATCTGTAAAAACATGGAAATACCTATACAGTCATCTGTATAAACATGGAAATATCTACAATGCCATCTGTATACACATGGAAATATCTACACAGCCATCTGTATAAACATGTAAATATCTACACTGCTATCTCTATAAACATGGAAATATCTACACCGCCATGTCTATAAACATGAAAATAACTACACTGCCATCTCCATAAACATGGAACTAACTACTCCGCCATCTGTATAAACATGGAAACATCTACACCGCCATCTGTGTGAATAAGGAAATATCTACAATGCCATCTGTATAAAGATATAAATATCTGCACCGCGAGCTGTATAAACATGGAAATATCTACATCGCTATCTATATAAACGTGGAAATACCAACACTGCTATCGGTACAAACATGGAAATATCTACAACGCCATCTATATAAACATGGAAATATCTACACCGCTATGTCTATAAACATGGAAATACCTACACCGCTATCTCTATAAACATGGAAATATCTTCAACAATATCTGTAAAAACATGGAAATATCTACACTGCTATCTGTATAAACATGGAAATATCTACACCGCGATCTGTATAAACACGGAAATAACTTCACCGTGATCTGCATAAACATGGAAATATCTACACCGCTATCTGTATAAACATGGTAATATCTACACCACCATCTATATAAACATGGAAATATCTACACCGCCATCTGTATAAACATGGAAATATCTACAATGCCATCTGTATGAACATGGAAATATCTACACCGCGATCTGTATAAACATGGAAATATCTACACCGCTATCTGTATAAACATGGAAATATCTACAAAGCTCTCTTTATAAACATGGAAATATCTGCACCGCCATCTGTATAAACATGGAAATACCTACAAAGTCATCTGTATAAACATGGAAATATCTACAGCGCCATCTCTATAAACATTGACAAATCTACACTGCCATCTGTAAAAACATGAAAATATCCACACAGTCATCTGAATAAACATGGAAATATCTACACCACCATCTGTATAAAGATGGAAATACCTACAATACCATCTGTATACACATGGAAATATCTACACAGACTTCTGTATAAATATGGAAATATCTACACGGCAAACTGTATAAACATGGAATTATCTACAGTGCCATCTGTAGAAAGATGGAAATATCTACACTGCTATCTCTATAAATATGGAAATATCTACACCGCCATCTCTATAAACATGAAAATATCTACACTGCCATCTCCATAAAGATGGAAGTATCTACTCCACCATGTTAATAAACACGGAAATATCTACACCACCATCTGTGTAAACATGGAAATATCTACGCCGCCATCTGTATAAACATGGAAATATCTAGACGGCCATCTGTGTATAGATGGAAATATCAACACCGCCATCTGTACAAACATGGAAATATCTACATCGATATCTCTATAAACATGGAAATATCTGCACTGACATCTGTAAGAACATGGAAATACCTATACAGTCATCCGTATAAACATGGAAATATCTACAATGCCATCTGTATACACATGGAAATATCTACACAGCCATCTGTATAAACATGTAAATATCTACACTGCTATCTCTATAAACGGAGATATCTACACCGCCATCTCTATAAACATGAAAATATCTACACTGCCATCTCCATAAACATGGAACTAACTACTCCGCCATCTGTATAAACATGGAAACATCTACACCGCCATCTGTGTGAATAAGGAAATATCTACAATGCCATCTGTATAAAGATATAAATATCTGCACCGCGAGCTGTATAAACATGGAAATATCTACATCGCTATCTATTTAAACGTGGAAATAACATCACCGATATCGGTATAAACATGGAAATATCTACAACGCCATCTATATAAACATGGAAATATCTACACCGCTATGTCTATAAACATGGAAATACCTACACCGCTATCTCTATAAACATGGAAATATCTACACCAATATCTGTAAAAACATGGTAATATCTACACAGTCACCTGTATTAATATGGAAATATCTACACTGCCATCTGTATAAACATGGAAATATCTACACTGCCATCTGTAGAAAGATGGAAATATCTACACCGCTATCTCTATAAATATGGAAATATCTACACCGCCATCTCTATAAACATGAAAATATCTACACTGCCATCTCCATAAATATGGAAGTATCTACTCCGCCATGTGTATAAACACGGTAATATCTACACCACCATCTGTTTAAACATGGAAATATCTACACCGATATCTGTAAAAATATGGAAATATCTACACCGCTATCTGTATAAACATTGAAATATCTACACCGCGATCTGTATGAACATGGAAATATCTACACCGTGATCTGTATAAACATGGAAATATCTACACCGCTATCTGTATAAACATGGAAATATCTACAAAGCTCTCTCTATAAACATGGAAATATCTGCACCGCCTTCTGTATAAACATGGAAATACCTACAAAGTCATCTGTATAAACATGGAAATATCTACAGCGCCATCTCTATAAACATTGACAAATCTACACTGCCATCTGTAAAAACATGGAAATATCCACACAGTCATCTGAATAAACATGGAAATATCTCCACCACCATCTGTATAAAGATGGAAATACCTACAATACCATCTGTATACACATGGAAATATCTACACAGACTTCTGTATAAATATGGAAATATCTACACGGCCATCTGCATAAACATGGAATTATCTACAGTGCCATCTGTAGAAAGATGGAAATATCTACACCGCTATCTATATAAATAAGGAAATACCTACACCGCCATCACTATAAATATGGAAATATCTACACCGCCATCTCTATAAACATGAAAATATCTACAATGCCATCTCCATAAAGATGGAAGTATCTACTCCGCCATGTTAATAAACACGGAAATATCTACACCACCATATGTGTAAACATGGAAATATCTACGCCGCCATCTGTATAAACATGGAAATATCTAGACGGCCATCTGTGTATAGATGGAAATATCAACACCGCCATCTATACAAACATGGAAATATCTACACCGCTATCTCTATAAACATGGAAATATCTGCACTGCCATCTGTAAAAACATGGAAATACCTATACAGTCATCTGTATAAACATGGAAATATCTACAATGCCATCTGTATACACATGGAAATATCTACACAGCCATCTGTATAAACATGTAAATATCTACACTGCTATCTCTATAAACATGGAAATATCTACACCGCCATGTCTATAAACATGAAAATAACTACACTGCCATCTCCATAAACATGGAACTAACTACTCCGCCATCTGTATAAACATGGAAACATCTACACCGCCATCTGTGTGAATAAGGAAATATCTACAATGCCATCTGTATAAAGATATAAATATCTGCACCGCGAGCTGTATAAACATGGAAATATCTACATCGCTATCTATATAAACGTGGAAATACCAACACTGCTATCAGTACAAACATGGAAATATCTACAACGCCATCTATATAAACATGGAAATATCTACACCGCTATGTCTATAAACATGGAAATACCTACACCGCTATCTCTATAAACATGGAAATATCTTCAACAATATCTGTAAAAACATGGAAATATCTACACTGCTATCTGTATAAACATGGAAATATCTACACCGCGATCTGTATAAACACGGAAATAACTTCACCGTGATCTGCATAAACATGGAAATATCTACACCGCTATCTGTATAAACATGGTAATATCTACACCACCATCTATATAAACATGGAAATATCTACACCGCCATCTGTATAAACATGGAAATATCTACAATGCCATCTGTATGAACATGGAAATATCTACACCGCGATCTGTATAAACATGGAAATATCTACACCGCTATCTGTATAAACATGGAAATATCTACAAAGCTCTCTTTATAAACATGGAAATATCTGCACCGCCATCTGTATAAACATGGAAATACCTACAAAGTCATCTGTATAAACATGGAAATATCTACAGCGCCATCTCTATAAACATTGACAAATCTACACTGCCATCTGTAAAAACATGAAAATATCCACACAGTCATCTGAATAAACATGGAAATATCTACACCACCATCTGTATAAAGATGGAAATACCTACAATACCATCTGTATACACATGGAAATATCTACACAGACTTCTGTATAAATATGGAAATATCTACACGGCAAACTGTATAAACATGGAATTATCTACAGTGCCATCTGTAGAAAGATGGAAATATCTACACTGCTATCTCTATAAATATGGAAATATCTACACCGCCATCTCTATAAACATGAAAATATCTACACTGCCATCTCCATAAAGATGGAAGTATCTACTCCACCATGTTAATAAACACGGAAATATCTACACCACCATCTGTGTAAACATGGAAATATCTACGCCGCCATCTGTATAAACATGGAAATATCTAGACGGCCATCTGTGTATAGATGGAAATATCAACACCGCCATCTGTACAAACATGGAAATATCTACATCGATATCTCTATAAACATGGAAATATCTGCACTGACATCTGTAAGAACATGGAAATACCTATACAGTCATCCGTATAAACATGGAAATATCTACAATGCCATCTGTATACACATGGAAATATCTACACAGCCATCTGTATAAACATGTAAATATCTACACTGCTATCTCTATAAACATGGAGATATCTACACCGCCATCTCTATAAACATGAAAATATCTACACTGCCATCTCCATAAACATGGAACTAACTACTCCGCCATCTGTATAAACATGGAAACATCTACACCGCCATCTGTGTGAATAAGGAAATATCTACAATGCCATCTGTATAAAGATATAAATATCTGCACCGCGAGCTGTATAAACATGGAAATATCTACATCGCTATCTATTTAAACGTGGAAATAACATCACCGATATCGGTATAAACATGGAAATATCTACAACGCCATCTATATAAACATGGAAATATCTACACCGCTATGTCTATAAACATGGAAATACCTACACCGCTATCTCTATAAACATGGAAATATCTACACCAATATCTGTAAAAACATGGTAATATCTACACAGTCACCTGTATTAATATGGAAATATCTACACTGCCATCTGTATAAACATGGAAATATCTACACTGCCATCTGTAGAAAGATGGAAATATCTACACCGCTATCTCTATAAATATGGAAATATCTACACCGCCATCTCTATAAACATGAAAATATCTACACTGCCATCTCCATAAATATGGAAGTATCTACTCCGCCATGTGTATAAACACGGTAATATCTACACCACCATCTGTTTAAACATGGAAATATCTACACCGATATCTGTAAAAATATGGAAATATCTACACCGCTATCTGTATAAACATTGAAATATCTACACCGCGATCTGTATGAACATGGAAATATCTACACCGTGATCTGTATAAACATGGAAATATCTACACCGCTATCTGTATAAACATGGAAATATCTACAAAGCTCTCTCTATAAACATGGAAATATCTGCACCGCCTTCTGTATAAACATGGAAATACCTACAAAGTCATCTGTATAAACATGGAAATATCTACAGCGCCATCTCTATAAACATTGACAAATCTACACTGCCATCTGTAAAAACATGGAAATATCCACACAGTCATCTGAATAAACATGGAAATATCTCCACCACCATCTGTATAAAGATGGAAATACCTACAATACCATCTGTATACACATGGAAATATCTACACAGACTTCTGTATAAATATGGAAATATCTACACGGCCATCTGCATAAACATGGAATTATCTACAGTGCCATCTGTAGAAAGATGGAAATATCTACACCGCTATCTCTATAAATATGGAAATATCTACACCGCCATCTCTATAAACATGAAAATATCTACACTGCCATCTCCATAAAGATGGAAGTATCTACTCCGCCATGTTAATAAACACGGAAATATCTACACCACCATCTGTGTAAACATGGAAATATCTACGCCGCCATCTGTATAAACATGGAAATATCTAGATGGCCATCTGTGTATAGATGGAAATATCAACACCGCCATCTATACAAACATGGAAATATCTACACCGCTATCTCTATAAACATGGGAATATCTGCACTGCCATCTGTAAAAACATGGAAATACCTATACAGTCATCTGTATAAACATGGAAATATCTACAATGCCATCTGTATACACATTGAAATATCTACACAGCCATCTGTATAAACATGTAAATATCTACACTGCTATCTCTATAAACATGGAAATATCTACACCGCCATGTCTATAAACATGAAAATATCTACACTGCCATCTCCATAAACATGGAACTAACTACTCCGCCATCTGTATAAACATGGAAACATCTACACCGCCATCTGTGTGAATAAGGAAATATCTACAATGCCATCTGTATAAAGATATAAATATCTGCACCGCGAGCTGTATAAACATGGAAATATCTACATCGCTATCTATATAAACGTGGAAATACCAACAATGCTATCGGTACAAACATGGAAATATCTACAACGCCATCTATATAAACATGGAAATATCTACACCGCTATGTCTATAAACATGGAAATACCTACACCGCTATCTCTATAAACATGGAAATATCTACAACAATATCTGTAAAAACATGGAAATATCTACACTGCTATCTGTATAAACATGGAAATATCTACACCACGATCTGTATATACATGGAAATAACTTCACCGTGATCTCCATAAACACGGAAATATCTACACCGCTATCTGTATAAACATGGTAATATCTACACGACCATCTATATAAACATGGAAATATCTACAAAGCCATCTGTATAAACATGGAAATATCTACAATGCCATCTGTATGAACATGGAAATATCTACACCGCGATCTGTATAAACATGGAAATATCTACACCGCTATGTGTATAAACATGGAAATATCTACAAAGCTCTCTTTATAAACATGGAAATATCTGCACCGCCATCTGTAAAAAAATGGAAATACCTACAAAGTCATCTGTATTAATATGGAAATATCTACACGGCCATCTGTATAAACATGGAAATATCTACACTGCCATCTGTAGAAAGATGGAAATATCTACACCGCTATCTCTATAAATATGGAAATATCTACACCGCCATCTCTATAAACATGAAAATATCTACACTGCCATCTCCATAAATATGGAAGTATCTACTCCGCCATGTGTATAAACACGGTAATATCTACACCACCATCTGTTTAAACATGGAAATATCTACACCGCTATCTCTATAAACATGGAAATATCTACACCGCGATCTGTATGAACATGGAAATATCTACACCGCGATCTGTATAAACATGGAAATATCTACACCGCGATCTGTATAAACATGGAAATATCTACTCCGCTATCTGTATAAACATGGAAATATCTACAAAGCTCTCTCTATAAACATGGAAATATCTGCACCGCCATCTGTATAAACATGGAAATACCTACAAAGTCATCTTTATAAACATGGAAATATCTACAGAGCCATCTCTATAAACATTGACAAATCTACACTGCCATCTGTAAAAACATGGAAATATCCACACAGTCATCTGAATAAACATGGAAATATCTAAACCACCATCTGTATAAACATGGAAATACCTACAATACCATCTGTATACACATGGAAATATCTACACAGACTTCTGTATAAATATGGAAATATCTACACGGCCATCTGTCTAAACATGGAATTATCTACAGTGCCATCTGTAGAAAGATGGAAATATCTACACCGCTATCTCTATAAATATGGAAATATCTACACCGCCATCTCTATAAACATGAAAATATCTACACTGCCATCTCCATAAAGATGGAAGTATCTTCTCCGCCATGTTAATAAACACGGAAATATCCACACCACCATCTGTGAAAACATGGAAATATCTACGCCGCCATCTGTATAAACATGGAAATATCTAGACGGCCATCTGTGAATAGATGGAAATATCAACTCCGCCATCTATACAAACATGGAAATATCTACACCGCTATCTCTATAAACATGGAAATATCTGCACTGCCATCTGTAAAAACATGGAAATACCTATACAGTCATCTGTATAAACATGGAAATATCTACAATGCCATCTGTATACACATGGAAATATCTACACAGCCATCTGTATAAACATGTAAATATCTACACTGCTATCTCTATAAACATGGAAATATCTACACCGCCATATGTATAAACATGAAAATATCTACACTGCCATCTCCATAAACATGGAACTAACTACTCCGCCATCTGTATAAACATGGAAATATCTACACCGCCATCTGTGTGAATAAGGAAATATCTACAATGCCATCTGTATAAAGATATAAATATCTGCACTGCGAGCTCTATAAACATGGAAATATCTACATCGCTATCTATATAAACGTGGAAATACCAACACCGCTATCGGTATAAACATGGAAATATCTACAACGCCATCTATATAAACATGGAAACATCTACACCGCTATGTCTATAAACATGGAAATACCTACACCGCTATCTCTATAAACATGGAAATATCTACACCAATATCTGTAAAAACATGGAAATATCTACACCGCTATCTGTATAAACATGGAAATATCTACAACGCGATCTGTATAAACATGGAAATAACTTCACCGTGATCTGCATAAACATGGAAATATCTACACCGCTATCTGTATAAACATGGTAATATCTACACCACCATCTATATAAACATGGAAATATCTACACCGCCATCTGTATAAACATGGAAATATCTACAATGCCATCTGTAGAAAGATGGAAATATCTACACCGCAATCTGTATAAACATGTAAATATCTACACCGATATCTGTAAAAATATGGAAATATCTACACCGCTATCTGTATAAACATTGAAATATCTACACCGCGATCTGTATAAACATGGAAATATCTACACCGCGATCTGTATAAACATGGAAATATCTACACCGCTTTCTGTATAAACATGGAAATATCTACAAAGCTCTCTCAATAAACATGGAAATATCTGCACTGCCATCTGTATAAACATGGAAATACCGACAAAGTCATCTTTATAAACATGGAAATATCTACAGCACCATCTCTATAAACATTGACAAATCTGCACTGCCATCTGAAAAAAACATGGAAATATCCACACAGTCATCTGAATAAACATGGAAATATCTAAACCACCATCTGTATAAACATGGAAATACCTACAATACCATCTGTATACACATGGAAATATCTACACAGACTTCTGTATAAATATGGAAATATCTACACGGCCATCTGTATAAACATGAAATTATCTACAGTGCCATCTGTAGAAAGATGGAAATATCTACACCGCTATCTCTATAAATATGGAAATATCTACACCGCCATCTCTGTAAACATGAAAATATCTACACTGCCATCTCCATAAAGATGGAAGAATCTACTCCGCCATGTTAATAAACACGTAAATATCTACACCACCATCTGTGTAAACATGGAAATATCTACGCCGCCATCTGTATAAACATGGAAATATCTAGACGGCCATCTGTGTATAGATGGAAATATCAACACCGCCATCTATACAAACATGGAAATATCTACACCGCTATCTCTATAAACATGGAAATATCTGCACTGCCATCTGTAAAAACATGGAAATACCTATACAGTCATCTGTATAAACATGGAAATATCTACAATGCCATCTGTATACACATGGAAATATCTACACAGCCATCTGTAAAAACATGTAAATATCTACACTGCTATCTCTATAAACATGGAAATATCTACACCGCCATCTGTATAAACATGAAAATATCTACACTGCCATCTCCATAAACATGGAACTAACTACTCCACCATCTGTATAAACATGGAAATATCTACACCGCCATCTGTGTGAATAAGGAAATATCTACAATGCCATCTGTATAAAGATATAAATATCTGCACTGCGAGCTGTATAAACATGGAAATATCTACATCGCTATCTATATAAACGTGGAAATACCAACACCGCTATCGGTATAAACATGGAAATATCTACAACGCCATCTATATAAACATGGAAACATCTACACCGCTATGTCTATAAACTTGGAAATACCTACACCGCTATCTCTATAAACATGGAAATATCTACACCAATATCTGTAAAAACATGGAAATATCTACACCGCTATCTGTATAAACATGGAAATATCTACAACGTGATCTGTATAAACATGGAAATAACTTCACCGTGCTCTGCATAAACATGGAAATATCTACACCGCTATCTGTATAAACATGGTAATATCTACACCACCATCTATATAAACATGGAAATATCTACACCGTCATCTGTATAAACATGGAAATATCTACACTGCCATCTGTAGAAAGATGGAAATATCTACACCACTATCTCTATAAATATGGAAATATCTACACCGCCATCTCTATAAACATGAAAATATCTACACTGCCATCTCCATAAATATGGAAGTATCTACTCCGCCATGTGTATAAACACGGTAATATCTACACCACCATCTGTTTAAACATGGAAATATCTACACCGATATCTGTAAAAATATGGAAATATCTACACCGCTATCTGTATAAACATTGAAATATCTACACCGCGATCTGTATGAACATGGAAATATCTACACCGCGATCTGTATAAACATGGAAATATCTACACCGCTATCTGTATAAACATGGAAATATCTACAAAGCTCTCTCTATAAACATGGAAATATCTGCACCGCCTTCTGTATAAACATGGAAATACCTACAAAGTCATCTGTATAAACATGGAAATATCTACAGCGCCATCTCTATAAACATTGACAAATCTACACTGCCATCTGTAAAAACATGGAAATATCCACACAGTCATCTGAATAAACATGGAAATATCTCCACCACCATCTGTATAAAGATGGAAATACCTACAATACCATCTGTATACACATGGAAATATCTACGCAGACTTCTGTATAAATATGGAAATATCTACACGGCCATCTGCATAAACATGGAATTATCTACAGTGCCATCTGTAGAAAGATGGAAATATCTACACCGCTATCTCTATAAATATGGAAATATCTACACCGCCATCTCTATAAACATGAAAATATCTACACTGCCATCTCCATAAAGATGGAAGTATCTACTCCGCCATGTTAATAAACACGGAAATATCTACACCACCATATGTGTAAACATGGAAATATCTACGCAGCCATCTGTATAAACATGGAAATATCTAGACGGCCATCTGTGTATAGATGGAAATATCAACACCGCCATCTATACAAACATGGAAATATCTACACCGCTATCTCTATAAACATGGGAATATCTGCACTGCCATCTGTAAAAACATGGAAATACCTATACAGTCATCTGTATAAACATGGAAATATCTACAATGCCATCTGTATACACATTGAAATATCTACACAGCCATCTGTATAAACATGTAAATACCTACACTGCTATCTCTATAAACATGGAAATATCTACACCGCCATGTCTATAAACATGAAAATATCTACACTGCCATCTCCATAAACATGGAACTAACTACTCCGCCATCTGTATAAACATGGAAACATCTACACCGCCATCTGTGTGAATAAGGAAATATCTACAATGCCATCTGTATAAAGATATAAATATCTGCACCGCGAGCTGTATAAACATGGAAATATCTACATCGCTATCTATATAAACGTGGAAATACCAACACTGCTATCGGTACAAACATGGAAATATCTACAACGCCATCTATATAAACATGGAAATATCTACACCGCTATGTCTATAAACATGGAAATACCTACACCGCTATCTCTATAAACATGGAAATATCTACAACAATATCTGTAAAAACATGGAAATATCTACACTGCTATCTGTATAAACATGGAAATATCTACACCACGATCTGTATATACATGGAAATAACTTCACCGTGATCTACATAAACACGGAAATATCTACACCGCTATCTGTATAAACATGGTAATATCTACACGACCATCTATATAAACATGGAAATATCTACAAAGCCATCTGTATAAACATGGAAATATCTACAATGCCATCTGTATGAACATGGAAATATCTACACCGCGATCTGTATAAACATGGAAATATCTACACCGCTATGTGTATAAACATGGAAATATCTACAAAGCTCTCTTTATAAACATGGAAATATCTGCACCGCCATCTGTAAAAAAATGGAAATACCTACAAAGTCATCTGTATTAATATGGAAATATCTACACGGCCATCTGTATAAACATGGAAATATCTACACTGCCATCTGTAGAAAGATGGAAATATCTACACCGCTATCTCTATAAATATGGAAATATCTACACCGCCATCTCTATAAACATGAAAATATCTACACTGCCATCTCCATAAATATGGAAGTATCTACTCCGCCATGTGTATAAACACGGTAATATCTACACCACCATCTGTTTAAACATGGAAATATCTACACCGCTATCTCTATAAACATGGAAATATCTACACCGCGATCTGTATGAACATGGAAATATCTACACCGCGATCTGTATAAACATGGAAATATCTACACCGCGATCTGTATAAACATGGAAATATCTACTCCGCTATCTGTATAAACATGGAAATATCTACAAAGCTCTCTCTATAAACATGGAAATGTCTGCACCGCCATCTGTATAAACATGGAAATACCTACAAAGTCATCTTTATAAACATGGAAATATCTACAGAGCCATCTCTATAAACATTGACAAATCTACACTGCCATCTGTAAAAACATGGAAATATCCACACAGTCATCTGAATAAACATGGAAATATCTAAACCACCATCTGTATAAACATGGAAATACCTACAATACCATCTGTATACACATGGAAATATCTACACAGACTTCTGTATAAATATGGAAATATCTACACGGCCATCTGTCTAAACATGGAATTATCTACAGTGCCATCTGTAGAAAGATGGAAATATCTACACCGCTATCTCTATAAATATGGAAATATCTACACCGCCATCTCTATAAACATGAAAATATCTACACTGCCATCTCCATAAAGATGGAAGTATCTTCTCCGCCATGTTAATAAACACGGAAATATCTACACCACCATCTGTCTAAACATGGAAATATCTACGCCGCCATCTGTATAAACATGGAAATATCTAGACGGCCATCTGTGAATAGATGGAAATATCAACTCCGCCATCTATACAAACATGGAAATATCTACACCGCTATCTCTATAAACATGGAAATATCTGCACTGCCATCTGTAAAAACATGGAAATACCTATACAGTCATCTGTATAAACATGGAAATATCTACAATGCCATCTGTATACACATGGAAATATCTACACAGACATCTGCATAAACATGTAAATATCTACACTGCTATCTCCATAAACATGGAAATATCTACACCGCCATCTCTATAAACATGAAAATATCTACACTGCCATCTCCATAAACATGGAACTAACTACTCCGCCATCTGTATAAACATGGAAACATCTACACCGCCATCTGTGTGAATAAGGAAATATCTACAATGCCATCTGTATAAAGATATAAATATCTGCACCGCGAGCTGTATAAACATGGAAATATCTACATCGCTATCTATATAAACGTGGAAATACCAACACCGCTATCGGTATAAACATGGAAATATCTACAACGCCATCTATATAAACATGGAAACATCTACACCGCTATGTCTATAAACATGGAAATACCTACACCGCTATCTCTATAAACATGGAAATATCTACACCAATATCTGTAAAAACATGGAAATATCTACACCGCTATCTGTATAAACATGGAAATATCTACAACGCGATCTGTATAAACATGGAAATAACTTCACCGTGATCTGCATAAACATGGAAATATCTACACCGCTATCTGTATAAACATGGTAATATCTACACCACCATCTATATAAACATGGAAATATCTACACCGCCATCTGTACAAACATGGAAATATCTACAATGCCATCTGTAGAAAGATGGAAATATCTACACCGCAATCTGTATAAACATGTAAATATCTACACCGATATCTGTAAAAATATGGAAATATCTACACCGCTATCTGTATAAACATTGAAATATCTACACCGCGATCTGTATAAACATGGAAATATCTACACCGCGATCTGTATAAACATGGAAATATCTACACCGCTTTCTGTATAAACATGGAAATATCTACAAAGCTCTCTCAATAAACATGGAAATATCTGCACTGCCATCTGTATAAACATGGAAATACCGACAAAGTCATCTTTATAAACATGGAAATATCTACAGCACCATCTCTATAAACATTGACAAATCTGCACTGCCATCTGAAAAAAACATGGAAATATCCACACAGTCATCTGAATAAACATGGAAATATCTAAACCACCATCTGTATAAACATGGAAATACCTACAATACCATCTGTATACACATGGAAATATCTACACAGACTTCTGTATAAATATGGAAATATCTACACGGCCATCTGTATAAACATGAAATTATCTACAGTGCCATCTGTAGAAAGATGGAAATATCTACACCGCTATCTCTATAAATATGGAAATATCTACACCGCCATCTCTGTAAACATGAAAATATCTACACTGCCATCTCCATAAAGATGGAAGAATCTACTCCGCCATGTTAATAAACACGTAAATATCTACACCACCATCTGTGTAAACATGGAAATATCTACGCCGCCATCTGTATAAACATGGAAATATCTAGACGGCCATCTGTGTATAGATGGAAATATCAACACCGCCATCTATACAAACATGGAAATATCTACACCGCTATCTCTATAAACATGGAAATATCTGCACTGCCATCTGTAAAAACATGGAAATACCTATACAGTCATCTGTATAAACATGGAAATATCTACAATGCCATCTGTATACACATGGAAATATCTACACAGCCATCTGTAAAAACATGTAAATATCTACACTGCTATCTCTATAAACATGGAAATATCTACACCGCCATCTGTATAAACATGAAAATATCTACACTGCCATCTCCATAAACATGGAACTAACTACTCCACCATCTGTATAAACATGGAAACATCTACACCGCCATCTGTGTGAATAAGGAAATATCTACAATGCCATCTGTATAAAGATATAAATATCTGCACCGCGAGCTGTATAAACATGGAAATATCTACACCGCTATGTCTATAAACATGGAAATTCCTACACCGCTATCTCTATAAACATGGAAATATCTACACCAATATCCGTAAAAACATGGAAATATCTACACCGCTATCTGTATAAACATGGAAATATCTACACCGCGATCTGTATAAACATGGAAATAAGTTCACCGTGATCTGCATAAACATGGAAATATCTACACCGCTATCTGTATAAACATGGTAATATCTACACCACCATCTATATAAACATGGAAATATCTACACCGCCATCAGTATAAACATGGAAATATCTACAATGCCATCTGTAGAAAGATGCAAATATCTACACCGCAATCTGTATAAACATGTAAATATCTACACCGATATCTGTAAAAATATGGAAATATCTACACCGCTATCTGTATAAACATTGAAATATCTACACCGCGATCTGTATAAACATGGAAATATCTACACCGCGATCTGTATAAACATGGAAATATCTACACCGCTATCTGTTTAAACATGGTAATATCTACAAAGCTCTCTCTATAAACATGGAAATATCTCCACCGCCATCTGTATAAACATGGAAATACCTACAAAGTCATCTGTATAAACATGGAAATATCTACAGCGCCATCTCTATAAACATTGACAAATCTACACTGCCATCTGTAAAAACATGGAAATATCCACACAGTCATCTGAATAAACATGGAAATATCTACACCACCATCTGTATAAACATGGAAATACCTACAATACCATCTGTATACACATTTTAATATCTACACAGACTTCTGTATAAATATGGAAATATCTACACGGCCATCTGTATAAACATGGAATTATCTACAGTGCCATCTGTAGAAAGATGGAAATATCTACACCGCTATCTCTATAAATATGGAAATATCTACACCTCCATCTCTATAAACATGAAAATATCTACACTGCCATCTCCATGAAGATGGAAGTATCTACTCCGCCATGTTAATAAACACGGAAATATCTACACCACCATCTGTGTAAACATGGAAATATCTACGCCGCCATCTGTATAAACATGGAAATATCTAGACGGCCATCTGTGTATAGATGGAAATATCAACACCGCCATCTATACAAACATGGAAATATCTACACCGCTATCTCTATAAACATGGAAATATCTGCACTGCCATCTGTAAAAACATGGAAATACCTATACAGTCATCTGTATAAACATGGAAATATCTACAATGCCATCTGTATACACATGGAAATATCTACACAGCCATCTGTATAAACATGTAAATTTCTACACTGCTATCTCTATAAACATGGAAATATCTACACCGCCATGTGTATAAACATGAAAATATCTACACTGCCATCTCCATAAACATGGAACTAACTACTCCGCCATCTGTATAAACATGGAAACATCTACACCGCCATCTGTGTGAATAAGGAAATATCTACAATGCCATCTGTATAAAGATATAAATATCTGCACCGCGAGCTGTATAAACATGGAAATATCTACATCGCTATCTATTTAAACGTGGAAATACCATCACCGCTATCGGTATAAACATGGAAATATCTACAACGCCATCTATATAAACATGGAAATATCTACACCGCTATGTCTATAAACATGGAAATACCTACACCGCTATCTCTATAAACATGGAAATATCTACACCAATATCTGTAAAAACATGGAAATATCTACACCGCTATCTGTATAAACATGGAAATATCTACACCGCGATCTGTATAAACATGGAAATAACTTCACCGTGATCTGCATAAACATGGAAATATCTACACCGCTATCTGTATAAACATGGTAATATCTACACCACCATCTATATAAACATGGAAATATCTACACTGCCATCTGTATAAACATGGAAATATCTACAATGCCATCTGTAGAAAGATGGAAATATCTACACCGCAATCTGTATAAACATGTAAATATCTACACCGATATCTGTAAAAATATGGAAATATCTACACCGCTATCTGTATAAACATTGAAATATCTACACCGCGATCTGTATAAACATGGAAATATCTACACCGCGATCTGTATAAAGATGGAAATATCTACACCGCTATCTGTATAAAAATGGAAATATCTACAAAGCTCTCTCTATAAACATGGAAATATCTGCACCGCCATCTGTATAAACATGGAAATACCTACAAAGTCATCTTTATAAACATGGAAATATCTACAGCACCATCTCTATAAACATTGACAAATCTACACTGCCATCTGTAAAAACATGGAAATATCCACACAGTCATCTGAATAAACATGTAAATATCTAAACCACCATCTGTATAAACATGGAAATACCTACAATACCATCTGTATACCCATGGAAATATCTACACAGACTTCTGTATAAATATGGAAATATCTACACGGCCATCTGTGTAAACATGAAATTATCTACAGTTCCATCTGTAGAAAGATGGAAATATCTACACCGCTATCTCTATAAATATGGAAATATCTACACCGCCATCTCTGTAAACATGAAAATATCTACACAGCCATCTCCATAAAGATGGAAGTATGTACTCCGCCATGTTAATAAACACGGAAATATCTACACCACCATCTGTGTAAACATGGAAATATCTACGCCGCCATCTGTATACACATGGAAATATCTAGACGGCCATCTGTGTATAGATGGAAATATCAACACCGCCATCTATACAAACATGGAAATATCTACACCACTATCTCTATAAACATGGAAATATCTGCACTGCCATCTGTAAAAACATGGAAATACCTATACAGTCATCTGTATAAACATGGAAATATCTACAATACCATCTGTATACACATGGAAATATCTACACAGCCATCTGTATAAACATGGAAATATCTACACCGCCATCTGTATAAACATGAAAATATCTACACTGCCATCTCCATAAACATGGAACTAACTACTCCGCCATCTGTATAAACATGGAAATATCTACACCGCCATCTGTGTGAATAAGGAAATATCTACAATGCCATCTGTATAAAGATATAAATATCTGCACTGCGAGCTGTATAAACATGGAAATATCTACATCGCTATCTATGTAAACGTGGAAACACCAACACCGCTATCGGTATAAACATGGAAATATCTACAACGCCATCTATATAAACATGGAAATATCTATACCGCTATGTCTATAAACATGGAAATACCTACACCGCTATCTCTATAAACATGGAAATATCTACACCAATATCTGTAAAAACATGGAAATATCTACACCGCTATCTGTATAAACATGGAAATATCTACAACGCGATCTGTATAAACATGGAAATAACTTCACGGTGATCTGCATAAACATGGAAATATCTACACCGCTATCTGTATAAACATGGTAATATCTACACCACCATCTATATAAACATGGAAATATCTACACCGTCCTCTGTATAAACATGGAAATATCTACAATGCCATCTGTAGAAAGATAGAAATATCTACACCGCAATCGGTATAAACATGGAAATATCTACACCGATATCTGTAAAAATATGGAAATATCTACACCACTATCTGTATAAACATTGAAATATCTACACCGCGATCTGTATGAACATGGAAATATCTACACCGCGATCTGTATAAACATGGAAATATCTACACCACTATCTGTATAAACATGGAAATGTCTACAAAGCTCTATTTATAAACATGGAAATATCTACACCGCCATCTGTATAAACATGAAAATATCTACACTGCCATCTCCATAAACATGGAACTAACTACTCCGCCATCTGTATAAACATGGAAATATCTACACCGCCATCTGTGTGAATAAGGAAATATCTACAATGCCATCTGTATAAAGATATAAATATCTGCACTGCGAGCTGTATAAACATGGAAATATCTACATCGCTATCTATGTAAACGTGGAAACACCAACACCGCTATCGGTATAAACATGGAAATATCTACAACGCCATCTATATAAACATGGAAATATCTACACCGCTATGTCTATAAACATGGAAATACCTACACCGCTATCTCTATAAACATGGAAATATCTACACCAATATCTGTAAAAACATGGAAATATCTACACCGCTATCTGTATAAACATGGAAATATCTACAACGCGATCTGTATAAACATGGAAATAACTTCACGGTGATCTGCATAAACATGGAAATATCTACACCGCTATCTGTATAAACATGGTAATATCTACACCACCATCTATATAAACATGGAAATATCTACACCGTCCTCTGTATAAACATGGAAATATCTACAATGCCATCTGTAGAAAGATAGAAATATCTACACCGCAATCGGTATAAACATGGAAATATCTACACCGATATCTGTAAAAATATGGAAATATCTACACCACTATCTGTATAAACATTGAAATATCTACACCGCGATCTGTATGAACATGGAAATATCTACACCGCGATCTGTATAAACATGGAAATATCTACACCACTATCTGTATAAACATGGAAATATCTACAATGCCATCTGTAGAAAGATAGAAATATCCACACAGTCATCTGAATAAACATGGAAATATCTACACCACCATCTGTATAAACATGGAAATAGCTACAATACCATCTGTATACACGTGGAAATATCTACAGAGACTTCTGTATAAATATGGAAATATCTACACGGCCATCTGTATAAACATGGAATTATCTACAGTGCCATCTGTAGAAAGATGGAAATATCTACACCGCTATCTCTATAAATATGGAAATATCTACACCGCCATCTCTCTAAACATGAAAATATCTACACTGCCATCTCCATAAAGATGGAAGTATCTACTCCACCATGTTAATAAACACGGAAATATCTACACCACCATCTGTGTAAACATGGAAATATCTACGCCGCCATCTGTATAAACATGGAAATATCTAGACGGCCATCTGTGTATAGATGGAAATATCAACACCGCCATCTATACAAACATGGAAATATCTACACCGCTATCTCTATAAACATGGAAATATCTGCACTGCCATCTGTAAAAACATGGAAATACCTATACAGTCATCTGTATAAACATGGAAATATCTACAATGCCATCTGTATACACATGGAAATATCTACACAGCCATCTGTATAAACATGTAAATATCTACACTGCTATCTCTATAAACATGGAAATATCTACACCGCCATCTCTATAAACATGAAAATATCTACACTGCCATCTCCATAAACATGGAACTAACTACTCCACCATCTGTATAAACATGGAAACATCTACACCGCCATCTGTGAGAATAAGGAAATATGTACAATGCCATCTGTATAAAGATATAAATATCTGCACCGCGAGCTGTATAAACATGGAAATACCTACATCGCTATCTATTTAAAAGTGGAAATACCATCACCGCTATCGGTATAAACATGGAAATATCTACAACGCCATCTATATAAACATGGAAATATCTACACCGCTATGTCTATAAACATGGAAATACCTACACCGCTATCTCTATAAACATGGAAATATCTACACCAATATCTGTAAAAACATGGAAATATCTACACCGCTATCTGTATAAACATGGAAATATCTACACCGCGATCTGTATAAACATGGAAATAACTTCACCGTGATCTGCATAAACATGGAAATATCTACACCGCTATCTGTATAAACATGGTATTATCTACACCACCATCTATATAAACATGGAAATATTTACACCGCCATCTGTATAAACATGGAAATATCTACAATGCCATCTGTAGAAAGATGGAAATATCTACACCGCAATCTGTATAAACATGTAAATATCTACACCGATATCTGTAAAAACATGGAAATATCTACACCGCTATCTGTATAAACATGGAAATATCTACACCGCGATCTGTATAAACATGGAAATAACTTCACCGTGATCTGCATAAACATGGAAATATCTACACCGCTATCTGTATAAACATGGTAATATCTACACCACCATCCATATAAACATGGAAATACTAACACCGCCATCTGTATAAACATGGAAATATCTACAATGCCATCTGTATGAACATGGAAATATCTACACCGCGATCTGTATAAACATGAAAATATCTACACCGCTATCTGTATAAACATGGAAATATCTACAAAGCTCTCTCTATAAACATGGAAATATCTGCACCACCATCTGTTTAAACATGGAAATACCTACAAAGTCATCTTTATAAACATGGAAATATCTACAGCGCCATCTCTATAAACATTGACAAATCTACACTGCCATCTGTAAAAACATGGAAATATCCACACAGTCATCTGAATAAACATGGAAATATCAAAACCACCATCTGTATAAACATGGAAATACCTACAATACCATCTGTATACACATGGAAATATCTACACAGACTTCTGTATAAATATGGAAATATCTACACGGCCATCTGTATAAACATGGAATTATCTACAGTGCCATCTGTAGAAAGATGGAAATATCTACACCGCTATCTCTATAAATATGGAAATATCTACACCACTATCTCTATAAACATGAAAATATCTACACTGCCATCTCCATAAAGATGGAAGTATCTACTCCGCCATGTTAATAAACACGGAAATATCTACACCACCATCTGTGTAAACATGGAAATATCTACGCCGCCATCTGTATAAACATGGAAATATCTAGACGGCCATCTGTGTATAGATGGAAATATCAACACCGCCATCTATACAAACGTGGAAATATCTACACCGATATCTCTATAAACATGGAAATTTCTGCACTGCCATCTGTAAAAACATGGAAATACCTATACAGTCATCTGTATAAACATGGAAATATCTACAATGCCATCTGTATACACATGGAAATATCTACACAGCCATCTGTATAAACATGTAAATATCTACACTGCTATCTCTATAAACATGGAAATATCTACACCGCCATCTCTATAAACATGAAAATATCTACACTGCCATCTCCATAAACATGGAACTATCTACCCCGCCATCTGTATAAACATGGAAATATCTACACCGCCATCTGTGTGAATAAGGGAATATCTACAATGCCATCTGTATAAAGATATAAATATCTGCACTGCGAGCTGTATAAACATGGAAATATCTACATCGCTATCTATTTAAACGTGGAAATACCAACACCGCTATCGGTATAAACATGGAAATATCTACAACGCCATCTATATAAACATGGAAATATCTACACCGCTATGTCTATAAACATGGAAATACCTACACCGCTATCTCTATAAACATGGAAATATCTACACCAATATCTGTAAAAACATGGAAATATCTACACCGCTATCTGTATAAACATGGAAATATCTACACCGCGATCTGTATAAACATGGAAATAACTTCACCGTGATCTGCATAAACATGGAAATATCTACACCGCTATCTGTATAAACAAGGTAATATCTACACCACCATCTATATAAACATGGAAATATCTACACCGCCATCTGTATAAACATGGAAATATCTACAATGCCATCTGTAGACAGATGGAAATATCTACACCGCAATCTGTATAAACATGGAAATATCTACACCGATATCTGTAAAAATATGGAAATATCTACACCGCTATCTGTATAAACATTGAAATATCTACACCGCGATCTGTATGAACATGGAAATATCTACACCACGATCTGTATAAACATGGAAATATCTACACCGCCATCTGTATAAACATGGAAATACCTACAAAGTCATCTGTATAAACATGGAAATATCTACAGCGCCATCTCTATAAACATTGACAAATCTACACTGACATCTGTAAAAACATGGAAATATCCACACAGTCATCTGAATAAACATGGAAATATCTACACCACCATCAGTATAAACATGGAAATACCTAAAATACCATCTGTATACACATGGAAATATCTACACAGACTTCTGTATAAATATGGAAATATATACACGGCCATCTGTATAAACATGGAATTATCTACTGTGCCATCTGTAGAAAGATGGAAATATCTACACCGCTATCTCTATAAATATGGAAATATCTACACCGCCATCTCTATAAACATGAAAATATCTACACTGCCATCTCCATAAAGATGGAAGTATCTACTCCACCATGTTAATAAACACGGAAATATCTAAACCACCATATGTGTAAACATGGAAATATCTACGCCGCCATCTGTATAAACATGGAAATATCTAGACGGCCATCTGTGTATAGATGGAAATATCAACACCGCCATCTGTACAAACATGGAAATATCTACACCGGTATCTCTATAAACATGGAAATATCTGCACTGCCATCTGTAAAAACATGGAAATACCTATACAGTCATCTGTATAAACATGGAAATGTCTACAATGCCATCTGTATACACCTGGAAATATCTACACAGCCATCTGTATAAACATGTAAATATCTACACTGCTATCTCTATAAACATGGAAATATCTACACCGCCATCTCTATAAACATGAAAATATCTACACTGCCATGTCCATAAACATGGAACTAACTACTCCGCCATCTGTATAAACATGGAAACATCTACACCGCCATCTGTGTGAATAAGGAAATATCTACAATGCCATCTGTATAAAGATATAAATATCTGCACCGCGAGCTGTATAAACATGGAAATATCTACATCGCTATCTATTTAAACGTGAAAATACCATCACCGCTATCGGTATAAACATGGAAATATCTACAACGCCATCTATATAAACATGGAAATATCTACACCGCTATGTCTATAAACATGGAAATACCTACACAGCTATCTCTATAAACATGGAAATATCTACACCAATATCTGTAAAAACATGGAAATATCTACACCGCTATCTGTATAAACATGGAAATATCTACACCGCGATCTGTATAAACATGGAAGTAACTTCACCGTGATCTGCATAAACATGGAAATATCTACACAGCTACCTGTATAAACATGGTAATATCTACACGACCATCTATGTAAACATGGAAATATCTACAGCGCCATCTGTATAAACATGGAAATATCTACAATGCCATCTGTAGAAAGATGGAAATATCTATACCGCAATCTGTATAAACATGTAAATATCTACACCGATATCTGTAAAAATATGGAAATATCTACACCGCTATCTGTATAAACATGGAAATATCTACACCGCGATCTGTATAAACATGGAAATATCTACACCGCGATCTGTATAAACATGGAAATATCTACACCGCTTTCTGTATAAACATGGAAATATCTACAAAGCTCTCTCAATAAACATGGAAATATCTGCACTGCCATCTGTATAAACATGGAAATACCGACAAAGTCATCTTTATAAACATGGAAATATCTACAGCACCATCTCTATAAACATTGACAAATCTGCACTGCCATCTGAAAAAAACATGGAAATATCCACACAGTCATCTGAATAAACATGGAAATATCTAAACCACCATCTGTATAAACATGGAAATACCTACAATACCATCTGTATACACATGGAAATATCTACACAGACTTCTGTATAAATATGGAAATATCTACACGGCCATCTGTATAAACATGAAATTATCTACAGTGCCATCTGTAGAAAGATGGAAATATCTACACCGCTATCTCTATAAATATGGAAATATCTACACCGCCATCTCTGTAAACATGAAAATATCTACACTGCCATCTCCATAAAGATGGAAGAATCTACTCCGCCATGTTAATAAACACGTAAATATCTACACCACCATCTGTGTAAACATGGAAATATCTACGCCGCCATCTGTATAAACATGGAAATATCTAGACGGCCATCTGTGTATAGATGGAAATATCAACACCGCCATCTATACAAACATGGAAATATCTACACCGCTATCTCTATAAACATGGAAATATCTGCACTGCCATCTGTAAAAACATGGAAATACCTATACAGTCATCTGTATAAACATGGAAATATCTACAATGCCATCTGTATACACATGGAAATATCTACACAGCCATCTGTAAAAACATGTAAATATCTACACTGCTATCTCTATAAACATGGAAATATCTACACCGCCATCTGTATAAACATGAAAATATCTACACTGCCATCTCCATAAACATGGAACTAACTACTCCACCATCTGTATAAACATGGAAACATCTACACCGCCATCTGTGTGAATAAGGAAATATCTACAATGCCATCTGTATAAAGATATAAATATCTGCACCGCGAGCTGTATAAACATGGAAATATCTACACCGCTATGTCTATAAACATGGAAATTCCTACACCGCTATCTCTATAAACATGGAAATATCTACACCAATATCCGTAAAAACATGGAAATATCTACACCGCTATCTGTATAAACATGGAAATATCTACACCGCGATCTGTATAAACATGGAAATAAGTTCACCGTGATCTGCATAAACATGGAAATATCTACACCGCTATCTGTATAAACATGGTAATATCTACACCACCATCTATATAAACATGGAAATATCTACACCGCCATCAGTATAAACATGGAAATATCTACAATGCCATCTGTAGAAAGATGCAAATATCTACACCGCAATCTGTATAAACATGTAAATATCTACACCGATATCTGTAAAAATATGGAAATATCTACACCGCTATCTGTATAAACATTGAAATATCTACACCGCGATCTGTATAAACATGGAAATATCTACACCGCGATCTGTATAAACATGGAAATATCTACACCGCTATCTGTTTAAACATGGTAATATCTACAAAGCTCTCTCTATAAACATGGAAATATCTCCACCGCCATCTGTATAAACATGGAAATACCTACAAAGTCATCTGTATAAACATGGAAATATCTACAGCGCCATCTCTATAAACATTGACAAATCTACACTGCCATCTGTAAAAACATGGAAATATCCACACAGTCATCTGAATAAACATGGAAATATCTACACCACCATCTGTATAAACATGGAAATACCTACAATACCATCTGTATACACATTTTAATATCTACACAGACTTCTGTATAAATATGGAAATATCTACACGGCCATCTGTATAAACATGGAATTATCTACAGTGCCATCTGTAGAAAGATGGAAATATCTACACCGCTATCTCTATAAATATGGAAATATCTACACCTCCATCTCTATAAACATGAAAATATCTACACTGCCATCTCCATGAAGATGGAAGTATCTACTCCGCCATGTTAATAAACACGGAAATATCTACACCACCATCTGTGTAAACATGGAAATATCTACGCCGCCATCTGTATAAACATGGAAATATCTAGACGGCCATCTGTGTATAGATGGAAATATCAACACCGCCATCTATACAAACATGGAAATATCTACACCGCTATCTCTATAAACATGGAAATATCTGCACTGCCATCTGTAAAAACATGGAAATACCTATACAGTCATCTGTATAAACATGGAAATATCTACAATGCCATCTGTATACACATGGAAATATCTACACAGCCATCTGTATAAACATGTAAATTTCTACACTGCTATCTCTATAAACATGGAGATATCTACACCGCCATCTCTATAAACATGAAAATATCTACACTGCCATCTCCATAAACATGGAACTAACTACTCCGCCATCTGTATAAACATGGAAACATCTACACCGCCATCTGTGTGAATAAGGAAATATCTACAATGCCATCTGTATAAAGATATAAATATCTGCACCGCGAGCTGTATAAACATGGAAATATCTACATCGCTATCTATTTAAACGTGGAAATACCATCACCGCTATCGGTATAAACATGGAAATATCTACAACGCCATCTATATAAACATGGAAATATCTACACCGCTATGTCTATAAACATGGAAATACCTACACCGCTATCTATAAACATGGAAATATCTACACCAATATCTGTAAAAACATGGAAATATCTACACCGCTATCTGTATAAACATGGAAATATCTACACCGCGATCTGTATAAACATGGAAATAACTTCACCGTGATCTGCATAAACATGGAAATATCTACACCGCTATCTGTATAAACATGGTAATATCTACACCACCATCTATATAAACATGGAAATATCTACACTGCCATCTGTATAAACATGGAAATATCTACAATGCCATCTGTAGAAAGATGGAAATATCTACACCGCAATCTGTATAAACATGTAAATATCTACACCGATATCTGTAAAAATATGGAAATATCTACAGCGCTATCTGTATAAACATTGAAATATCTACACCGCGATCTGTATAAACATGGAAATATCTACACCGCGATCTGTATAAACATGGAAATATCTACACCGCTATCTGTATAAAAATGGAAATATCTACAAAGCTCTCTCTATAAACATGGAAATATCTGCACCGCCATCTGTATAAACATGGAAATACCTACAAAGTCATCTTTATAAACATGGAAATATCTACAGCACCATCTCTATAAACATTGACAAATCTACACTGCCATCTGTAAAAACATGGAAATATCCACACAGTCATCTGAATAAACATGTAAATATCTAAACCACCATCTGTATAAACATGGAAATACCTACAATACCATCTGTATACACATGGAAATATCTACACAGACTTCTGTATAAATATGGAAATATCTACACGGCCATCTGTGTAAACATGAAATTATCTACAGTTCCATCTGTAGAAAGATGGAAATATCTACACCGCTATCTCTATAAATATGGAAATATCTACACCGCCATCTCTGTAAACATGAAAATATCTACACTGCCATCTCCATAAAGATGGAAGTATCTACTCCGCCATGTTAATAAACACGGAAATATCTACACCACCATCTGTGTAAACATGGAAATATCTACGCCGCCATCTGTATAAACATGGAAATATCTAGACGGCCATCTGTGTATAGATGGAAATATCAACACCGCCATCTATACAAACATGGAAATATCTACACCGCTATCTCTATAAACATGGAAATATCTGCACTGCCATCTGTAAAAACATGGAAATACCTATACAGTCATCTGTATAAACATGGAAATATCTACAATACCATCTGTATACACATGGAAATATCTACACAGCCATCTGTATAAACATGGAAATATCTACACCGCCATCTGTATAAACATGAAAATATCTACACTGCCATCTCCATAAACATGGAACTAACTACTCCGCCATCTGTATAAACATGGAAATATCTACACCGCCATCTGTGTGAATAAGGAAATATCTACAATGCCATCTGTATAAAGATATAAATATCTGCACTGCGAGCTGTATAAACATGGAAATATCTACATCGCTATCTATGTAAACGTGGAAACACCAACACCGCTATCGGTATAAACATGGAAATATCTACAACGCCATCTATATAAACATGGAAATATCTACACCGCTATGTCTATAAACATGGAAATACCTACACCGCTATCTCTATAAACATGGAAATATCTACACCAATATCTGTAAAAACATGGAAATATCTACACCGCTATCTGTATAAACATGGAAATATCTACAACGCGATCTGTATAAACATGGAAATAACTTCACGGTGATCTGCATAAACATGGAAATATCTACACCGCTATCTGTATAAACATGGTAATATCTACACCACCATCTATATAAACATGGAAATATCTACACCGTCCTCTGTATAAACATGGAAATATCTACAATGCCATCTGTAGAAAGATAGAAATATCTACACCGCAATCGGTATAAACATGGAAATATCTACACCGATATCTGTAAAAATATGGAAATATCTACACCACTATCTGTATAAACATTGAAATATCTACACCGCGATCTGTATGAACATGGAAATATCTACACCGCGATCTGTATAAACATGGAAATATCTACACCACTATCTGTATAAACATGGAAATGTCTACAAAGCTCTATTTATAAACATGGAAATATATGCACCGCCATCTGTATAAACATGGAAATACCTACAAAGTCATCTGTATAAACATGGAAATATCTACAGCACCATCTCTATAAACATTGACAAATCTACACTGCCATCTGTAAAAACATGGAAATATCCACACAGTCATCTGAATAAACATGGAAATATCTACACCACCATCTGTATAAACATGGAAATAGCTACAATACCATCTGTATACACGTGGAAATATCTACAGAGACTTCTGTATAAATATGGAAATATCTACACGGCCATCTGTATAAACATGGAATTATCTACAGTGCCATCTGTAGAAAGATGGAAATATCTACACCGCTATCTCTATAAATATGGAAATATCTACACCGCCATCTCTCTAAACATGAAAATATCTACACTGCCATCTCCATAAAGATGGAAGTATCTACTCCACCATGTTAATAAACACGGAAATATCTACACCACCATCTGTGTAAACATGGAAATATCTACGCCGCCATCTGTATAAACATGGAAATATCTAGACGGCCATCTGTGTATAGATGGAAATATCAACACCGCCATCTATACAAACATGGAAATATCTACACCGCTATCTCTATAAACATGGAAATATCTGCACTGCCATCTGTAAAAACATGGAAATACCTATACAGTCATCTGTATAAACATGGAAATATCTACAATGCCATCTGTATACACATGGAAATATCTACACAGCCATCTGTATAAACATGTAAATATCTACACTGCTATCTCTATAAACATGGAAATATCTACACCGCCATCTCTATAAACATGAAAATATCTACACTGCCATCTCCATAAACATGGAACTAACTACTCCACCATCTGTATAAACATGGAAACATCTACACCGCCATCTGTGAGAATAAGGAAATATGTACAATGCCATCTGTATAAAGATATAAATATCTGCACCGCGAGCTGTATAAACATGGAAATACCTACATCGCTATCTATTTAAAAGTGGAAATACCATCACCGCTATCGGTATAAACATGGAAATATCTACAACGCCATCTATATAAACATGGAAATATCTACACCGCTATGTCTATAAACATGGAAATACCTACACCGCTATCTCTATAAACATGGAAATATCTACACCAATATCTGTAAAAACATGGAAATATCTACACCGCTATCTGTATAAACATGGAAATATCTACACCGCGATCTGTATAAACATGGAAATAACTTCACCGTGATCTGCATAAACATGGAAATATCTACACCGCTATCTGTATAAACATGGTATTATCTACACCACCATCTATATAAACATGGAAATATTTACACCGCCATCTGTATAAACATGGAAATATCTACAATGCCATCTGTAGAAAGATGGAAATATCTACACCGCAATCTGTATAAACATGTAAATATCTACACCGATATCTGTAAAAACATGGAAATATCTACACCGCTATCTGTATAAACATGGAAATATCTACACCGCGATCTGTATAAACATGGAAATAACTTCACCGTGATCTGCATAAACATGGAAATATCTACACCGCTATCTGTATAAACATGGTAATATCTACACCACCATCTATATAAACATGGAAATACTAACACCGCCATCTGTATAAACATGGAAATATCTACAATGCCATCTGTATGAACATGGAAATATCTACACCGCGATCTGTATAAACATGAAAATATCTACACCGCTATCTGTATAAACATGGAAATATCTACAAAGCTCTCTCTATAAACATGGAAATATCTGCACCACCATCTGTTTAAACATGGAAATACCTACAAAGTCATCTTTATAAACATGGAAATATCTACAGCGCCATCTCTATAAACATTGACAAATCTACACTGCCATCTGTAAAAACATGGAAATATCCACACAGTCATCTGAATAAACATGGAAATATCAAAACCACCATCTGTATAAACATGGAAATACCTACAATACCATCTGTATACACATGGAAATATCTACACAGACTTCTGTATAAATATGGAAATATCTACACGGCCATCTGTATAAACATGGAATTATCTACAGTGCCATCTGTAGAAAGATGGAAATATCTACACCGCTATCTCTATAAATATGGAAATATCTACACCACTATCTCTATAAACATGAAAATATCTACACTGCCATCTCCATGAAGATGGAAGTATCTACTCCGCCATGTTAATAAACACGGAAATATCTACACCACCATCTGTGTAAACATGGAAATATCTACGCCGCCATCTGTATAAACATGGAAATATCTAGACGGCCATCTGTGTATAGATGGAAATATCAACACCGCCATCTATACAAACATGGAAATATCTACACCGCTATCTCTATAAACATGGAAATATCTGCACTGCCATCTGTAAAAACATGGAAATACCTATACAGTCATCTGTATAAACATGGAAATATCTACAATGCCATCTGTATACACATGGAAATATCTACACAGCCATCTGTATAAACATGTAAATTTCTACACTGCTATCTCTATAAACATGGAGATATCTACACCGCCATCTCTATAAACATGAAAATATCTACACTGCCATCTCCATAAACATGGAACTAACTACTCCGCCATCTGTATAAACATGGAAACATCTACACCGCCATCTGTGTGAATAAGGAAATATCTACAATGCCATCTGTATAAAGATATAAATATCTGCACCGCGAGCTGTATAAACATGGAAATATCTACATCGCTATCTATTTAAACGTGGAAATACCATCACCGCTATCGGTATAAACATGGAAATATCTACAACGCCATCTATATAAACATGGAAATATCTACACCGCTATGTCTATAAACATGGAAATACCTACACCGCTATCTATAAACATGGAAATATCTACACCAATATCTGTAAAAACATGGAAATATCTACACCGCTTTCTGTATAAACATGGAAATATCTACACCGCGATCTGTATAAACATGGAAATAACTTCACCGTGATCTGCATAAACATGGAAATATCTACACCGCTATCTGTATAAACATGGTAATATCTACACCACCATCTATATAAACATGGAAATATCTACACTGCCATCTGTATAAACATGGAAATATCTACAATGCCATCTGTAGAAAGATGGAAATATCTACACCGCAATCTGTATAAACATGTAAATATCTACACCGATATCTGTAAAAATATGGAAATATCTACAGCGCTATCTGTATAAACATTGAAATATCTACACCGCGATCTGTATAAACATGGAAATATCTACACCGCGATCTGTATAAACATGGAAATATCTACACCGCTATCTGTATAAAAATGGAAATATCTACAAAGCTCTCTCTATAAACATGGAAATATCTGCACCGCCATCTGTATAAACATGGAAATACCTACAAAGTCATCTTTATAAACATGGAAATATCTACAGCACCATCTCTATAAACATTGACAAATCTACACTGCCATCTGTAAAAACATGGAAATATCCACACAGTCATCTGAATAAACATGTAAATATCTAAACCACCATCTGTATAAACATGGAAATACCTACAATACCATCTGTATACACATGGAAATATCTACACAGACTTCTGTATAAATATGGAAATATCTACACGGCCATCTGTGTAAACATGAAATTATCTACAGTTCCATCTGTAGAAAGATGGAAATATCTACACCGCTATCTCTATAAATATGGAAATATCTACACCGCCATCTCTGTAAACATGAAAATATCTACACTGCCATCTCCATAAAGATGGAAGTATCTACTCCGCCATGTTAATAAACACGGAAATATCTACACCACCATCTGTGTAAACATGGAAATATCTACGCCGCCATCTGTATAAACATGGAAATATCTAGACGGCCATCTGTGTATAGATGGAAATATCAACACCGCCATCTATACAAACATGGAAATATCTACACCGCTATCTCTATAAACATGGAAATATCTGCACTGCCATCTGTAAAAACATGGAAATACCTATACAGTCATCTGTATAAACATGGAAATATCTACAATACCATCTGTATACACATGGAAATATCTACACAGCCATCTGTATAAACATGGAAATATCTACACCGCCATCTGTATAAACATGAAAATATCTACACTGCCATCTCCATAAACATGGAACTAACTACTCCGCCATCTGTATAAACATGGAAATATCTACACCGCCATCTGTGTGAATAAGGAAATATCTACAATGCCATCTGTATAAAGATATAAATATCTGCACTGCGAGCTGTATAAACATGGAAATATCTACATCGCTATCTATGTAAACGTGGAAACACCAACACCGCTATCGGTATAAACATGGAAATATCTACAACGCCATCTATATAAACATGGAAATATCTACACCGCTATGTCTATAAACATGGAAATACCTACACCGCTATCTCTATAAACATGGAAATATCTACACCAATATCTGTAAAAACATGGAAATATCTACACCGCTATCTGTATAAACATGGAAATATCTACAACGCGATCTGTATAAACATGGAAATAACTTCACGGTGATCTGCATAAACATGGAAATATCTACACCGCTATCTGTATAAACATGGTAATATCTACACCACCATCTATATAAACATGGAAATATCTACACCGTCCTCTGTATAAACATGGAAATATCTACAATGCCATCTGTAGAAAGATAGAAATATCTACACCGCAATCGGTATAAACATGGAAATATCTACACCGATATCTGTAAAAATATGGAAATATCTACACCACTATCTGTATAAACATTGAAATATCTACACCGCGATCTGTATGAACATGGAAATATCTACACCGCGATCTGTATAAACATGGAAATATCTACACCACTATCTGTATAAACATGGAAATGTCTACAAAGCTCTATTTATAAACATGGAAATATATGCACCGCCATCTGTATAAACATGGAAATACCTACAAAGTCATCTGTATAAACATGGAAATATCTACAGCACCATCTCTATAAACATTGACAAATCTACACTGCCATCTGTAAAAACATGGAAATATCCACACAGTCATCTGAATAAACATGGAAATATCTACACCACCATCTGTATAAACATGGAAATAGCTACAATACCATCTGTATACACGTGGAAATATCTACAGAGACTTCTGTATAAATATGGAAATATCTACACGGCCATCTGTATAAACATGGAATTATCTACAGTGCCATCTGTAGAAAGATGGAAATATCTACACCGCTATCTCTATAAATATGGAAATATCTACACCGCCATCTCTCTAAACATGAAAATATCTACACTGCCATCTCCATAAAGATGGAAGTATCTACTCCACCATGTTAATAAACACGGAAATATCTACACCACCATCTGTGTAAACATGGAAATATCTACGCCGCCATCTGTATAAACATGGAAATATCTAGACGGCCATCTGTGTATAGATGGAAATATCAACACCGCCATCTATACAAACATGGAAATATCTACACCGCTATCTCTATAAACATGGAAATATCTGCACTGCCATCTGTAAAAACATGGAAATACCTATACAGTCATCTGTATAAACATGGAAATATCTACAATGCCATCTGTATACACATGGAAATATCTACACAGCCATCTGTATAAACATGTAAATATCTACACTGCTATCTCTATAAACATGGAAATATCTACACCGCCATCTCTATAAACATGAAAATATCTACACTGCCATCTCCATAAACATGGAACTAACTACTCCACCATCTGTATAAACATGGAAACATCTACACCGCCATCTGTGAGAATAAGGAAATATGTACAATGCCATCTGTATAAAGATATAAATATCTGCACCGCGAGCTGTATAAACATGGAAATACCTACATCGCTATCTATTTAAAAGTGGAAATACCATCACCGCTATCGGTATAAACATGGAAATATCTACAACGCCATCTATATAAACATGGAAATATCTACACCGCTATGTCTATAAACATGGAAATACCTACACCGCTATCTCTATAAACATGGAAATATCTACACCAATATCTGTAAAAACATGGAAATATCTACACCGCTATCTGTATAAACATGGAAATATCTACACCGCGATCTGTATAAACATGGAAATAACTTCACCGTGATCTGCATAAACATGGAAATATCTACACCGCTATCTGTATAAACATGGTATTATCTACACCACCATCTATATAAACATGGAAATATTTACACCGCCATCTGTATAAACATGGAAATATCTACAATGCCATCTGTAGAAAGATGGAAATATCTACACCGCAATCTGTATAAACATGTAAATATCTACACCGATATCTGTAAAAACATGGAAATATCTACACCGCTATCTGTATAAACATGGAAATATCTACACCGCGATCTGTATAAACATGGAAATAACTTCACCGTGATCTGCATAAACATGGAAATATCTACACCGCTATCTGTATAAACATGGTAATATCTACACCACCATCTATATAAACATGGAAGTATCTACACCGCCATCTGCATAAACATGGAAATATTTACAATGCCATTTGTAGAAAGATGGAAATATCTACAACACCATCTGTATAAACATGGAAACATCTACACCGCTATCTGTATAAACAAGGAAATATCTACACCGCGATCTGTATAAACGTGGAAATATCTACAATGCCATCTGTATGAACATGGAAATATCTACACCGCGATCTGTATAAACATGAAAATATCTACACCGCTATCTGTATAAACATGGAAATATCTACAAAGCTCTCTCTATAAACATGGAAATATCTGCACCACCATCTGTTTAAACATGGAAATACCTACAAAGTCATCTTTATAAACATGGAAATATCTACAGCGCCATCTCTATAAACATTGACAAATCTACACTGCCATCTGTAAAAACATGGAAATATCCACACAGTCATCTGAATAAACATGGAAATATCAAAACCACCATCTGTATAAACATGGAAATACCTACAATACCATCTGTATACACATGGAAATATCTACACAGACTTCTGTATAAATATGGAAATATCTACACGGCCATCTGTATAAACATGGAATTATCTACAGTGCCATCTGTAGAAAGATGGAAATATCTACACCGCTATCTCTATAAATATGGAAATATCTACACCACTATCTCTATAAACATGAAAATATCTACACTGCCATCTCCATAAAGATGGAAGTATCTACTCCGCCATGTTAATAAACACGGAAATATCTACACCACCATCTGTGTAAACATGGAAATATCTACGCCGCCATCTGTATAAACATGGAAATATCTAGACGGCCATCTGTGTATAGATGGAAATATCAACACCGCCATCTATACAAACGTGGAAATATCTACACCGATATCTCTATAAACATGGAAATTTCTGCACTGCCATCTGTAAAAACATGGAAATACCTATACAGTCATCTGTATAAACATGGAAATATCTACAATGCCATCTGTATACACATGGAAATATCTACACAGCCATCTGTATAAACATGTAAATATCTACACTGCTATCTCTATAAACATGGAAATATCTACACCGCCATCTCTATAAACATGAAAATATCTACACTGCCATCTCCATAAACATGGAACTATCTACCCCGCCATCTGTATAAACATGGAAATATCTACACCGCCATCTGTGTGAATAAGGGAATATCTACAATGCCATCTGTATAAAGATATAAATATCTGCACTGCGAGCTGTATAAACATGGAAATATCTACATCGCTATCTATTTAAACGTGGAAATACCAACACCGCTATCGGTATAAACATGGAAATATCTACAACGCCATCTATATAAACATGGAAATATCTACACCGCTATGTCTATAAACATGGAAATACCTACACCGCTATCTCTATAAACATGGAAATATCTACACCAATATCTGTAAAAACATGGAAATATCTACACCGCTATCTGTATAAACATGGAAATATCTACACCGCGATCTGTATAAACATGGAAATAACTTCACCGTGATCTGCATAAACATGGAAATATCTACACCGCTATCTGTATAAACAAGGTAATATCTACACCACCATCTATATAAACATGGAAATATCTACACCGCCATCTGTATAAACATGGAAATATCTACAATGCCATCTGTAGAAAGATGGAAATATCTACACCGCAATCTGTATAAACATGGAAATATCTACACCGATATCTGTAAAAATATGGAAATATCTACACCGCTATCTGTATAAACATTGAAATATCTACACCGCGATCTGTATGAACATGGAAATATCTACACCACGATCTGTATAAACATGGAAATATCTACACCGCCATCTGTATAAACATGGAAATACCTACAAAGTCATCTGTATAAACATGGAAATATCTACAGCGCCATCTCTATAAACATTGACAAATCTACACTGACATCTGTAAAAACATGGAAATATCCACACAGTCATCTGAATAAACATGGAAATATCTACACCACCATCAGTATAAACATGGAAATACCTAAAATACCATCTGTATACACATGGAAATATCTACACAGACTTCTGTATAAATATGGAAATATATACACGGCCATCTGTATAAACATGGAATTATCTACTGTGCCATCTGTAGAAAGATGGAAATATCTACACCGCTATCTCTATAAATATGGAAATATCTACACCGCCATCTCTATAAACATGAAAATATCTACACTGCCATCTCCATAAAGATGGAAGTATCTACTCCACCATGTTAATAAACACGGAAATATCTAAACCACCATATGTGTAAACATGGAAATATCTACGCCGCCATCTGTATAAACATGGAAATATCTAGACGGCCATCTGTGTATAGATGGAAATATCAACACCGCCATCTGTACAAACATGGAAATATCTACACCGGTATCTCTATAAACATGGAAATATCTGCACTGCCATCTGTAAAAACATGGAAATACCTATACAGTCATCTGTATAAACATGGAAATGTCTACAATGCCATCTGTATACACCTGGAAATATCTACACAGCCATCTGTATAAACATGTAAATATCTACACTGCTATCTCTATAAACATGGAAATATCTACACCGCCATCTCTATAAACATGAAAATATCTACACTGCCATGTCCATAAACATGGAACTAACTACTCCGCCATCTGTATAAACATGGAAACATCTACACCGCCATCTGTGTGAATAAGGAAATATCTACAATGCCATCTGTATAAAGATATAAATATCTGCACCGCGAGCTGTATAAACATGGAAATATCTACATCGCTATCTATTTAAACGTGAAAATACCATCACCGCTATCGGTATAAACATGGAAATATCTACAACGCCATCTATATAAACATGGAAATATCTACACCGCTATGTCTATAAACATGGAAATACCTACACAGCTATCTCTATAAACATGGAAATATCTACACCAATATCTGTAAAAACATGGAAATATCTACACCGCTATCTGTATAAACATGGAAATATCTACACCGCGATCTGTATAAACATGGAAGTAACTTCACCGTGATCTGCATAAACATGGAAATATCTACACAGCTACCTGTATAAACATGGTAATATCTACACGACCATCTATGTAAACATGGAAATATCTACAGCGCCATCTGTATAAACATGGAAATATCTACAATGCCATCTGTAGAAAGATGGAAATATCTATACCGCAATCTGTATAAACATGTAAATATCTACACCGATATCTGTAAAAATATGGAAATATCTACACCGCTATCTGTATAAACATGGAAATATCTACACCGCGATCTGTATAAACATGGAAATATCTACACCGCGATCTGTATAAACATGGAAATATCTACCAAGCTCTCTCTATAAACATGGAAATATCTGCACCGCCATCTGTATAAACATGGAAATATCTACACCGCGATCTGTATAAACATGGAAATATCTACACCGCGATCTGTATAAACATGGAAATATCTACAAAGCTCTCTCTATAAACATGGAAATATCTGCACCGCCATCTGTATAAACATGGAAATACCTACAAAGTCATCTTTATAAACATGGAAATATCTACAGCGCCATCTCTATAAACATTGACAAATCTACACTGCCATCTGTAAAAACATGGAAATATCCACACAGACATCTGAATATACATGGAAATATCTACACCACCATCTGTATAAACATGGAAATACCTACAATACCATCTGTATACACATGGAAATATCTACACAGACTTCTGTATAAATATGGAAATATCTACACGGTCATCTGTATAAACATGGAATTATCTACAGTGCCATCTGTAGAAAGATGGAAATATCTACACCGCTATCTCTATAAATAAGGAAATATCTACACCGCCATCTCTATAAACATGAAAATATCTACACTGCCATCTCCATAAAGATGGTAGTATCTACTCCGCCATGTTAATAAACACGGAAATATCTACACCACCATCTGTGTAAACATGGAAATATCTACGCCGCCATCTGTATAAACATGGAAATATCTAGACGGCCCTCTGTGTATAGATGGAAATATCAACACCGCCATCTGTACAAACATGGAAATATCTACACCGCTATCTCTATAAACATGGAAATACCTGCACTGCCATCTGTGAAAACATGGAAATACCTATACAGTCATCTGTATAAACATGGAAATATCTACAATGCCATCTGTATACACATGGAAATATCTACACAGACATCTGCATAAACATGTAAATATCTACACTGCTATCTCCATAAACATGGAAATATCTACACCGCCATCTCTATAAACATGAAAATATCTACACTGCCATCTCCATAAACATGGAACTAACTACTCCGCCATCTGTATAAACATGGAAACATCTACACCGCCATCTGTGTGAATAAGGAAATATCTACAATGCCATCTGTATAAAGGTATAAATATCTGCACCGCGAGCTGTATAAACATGGAAATATCTACATCGCTATCTATTTAAACGTGGAAATACCAACACCGCTATCGGTATAAACATGGAAATATCTACAACGCCATCTATATAAACATGGAAATATCTACACCGCTATGTCTATAAACATGGAAATACCTACAAAGCTATCTCTATAAACATGGAAATATCTACACCAATATCTGTAAAAACATGGAAATATCTACACCGCTATCTGTATAAACATGGAAATATCTACACCGCGATCTGTATAAACATGGAAATAACTTCACCGTGATCTGCATAAACATGGAAATATCTACACCGCTATCTGTATAAACATGGTAATATCTACACCACCATCTATATAAACATGGAAATATCTACACCGCCATCTGTATAAACATGGAAATATCTACAATGCCATCTGTAGAAAGATGGAAATATCTATACCGCAATCTGTATAAACATGTAAATATCTACACCGATATCTGTAAAAATATGGAAATGTCTACACCGCTATCTGTATAAACATTGAAATATCTACACCGCGATCTGAATAAACATGGAAATATCTACACCGCGATCTGTATAAACATGGAAATATCTACACCGCTATCTGTATAAACATGGAAATATCTACAAAGCTCTCTCTATAAACATGGAAATATCTGCACCGCCATCTGTATAAACATGGAAATACCTACAAAGTCATCTGTATAAACATGGAAATATCTACAGCGCCATCTCTATAAACATTGACAAATCTACACTGCCATCTGTAAAAACATGGAAATATCCACACAGTCATCTGAATAAACATGGAAATATCTAAACCACCATCTGTATAAACATGGAAATACCTACAATACCATCTGTATACACATGGAAATATCTACACAGACTTCTGTATAAATATGGAAATATCTACACGGCCATCTGTATAAACATGGAATTACCTACAGTGCCATCTGTAGAAAGATGGAAATATCTACACCGCTATCTCTATAAATATGGAAATATCTACACCGCCATCTCTATAAACATGAAAATATCTACACTGCCATCTCCATAAAGATGGAAGTATCTACTCCACCATGTTAATAAACACGGAAATATCTACACCACCATCTGTGTAAACATGGAAATATCTACGCCGCCATCTGTATAAACATGGAAATATCTAGACGGCCATCTGTGTATAGATGGAAATATCAACACCGCCATCTGTACAAACATGGAAATATCTACACCGCTATCTCTATAAACATGGAAATATCTGCACTGCCATCTGTAAAAACATGGAAATACCTATACAGTCATCTGTATAAACATGGAAATGTCTACAATGCCATCTGTATACACATGGAAATATCTACACAGCCATCTGCATAAACATGTAAATATCTACACTGCTATCTCTATAAACATGGAAATATCTACACCGCCATCTCTATAAACATGAAAATATCTACACTGCCATCTCCATAAACATGGAACAAACTACTCCACCATCTGTATAAACATGGAAACATCTACACCGCCATCTGTGTGAATAAGGAAATATCTACAATGCCATCTGTATAAAGATATAAATATCTGCACCGCGAGCTGTATAAACATGGAAATATCTACATCGCTATCTATTTAAACGTGAAAATACCATCACCGCGATCTGTATAAACATGGAAATAACTTCACCGTGATCTGCATAAACATGGAAATATCTACACCGCTATCTGTATAAACATGGTAATATCTACACCACCGTCTATATAAACATGGAAATATCTACACCGCCATCTGTATAAACATGGAAATATCTACAATGCCATCTGTAGAAAGATGGAAATATCTACACCGCAATCTGTATAAACATGTAAATATCTACACCGATATCTGTAAAAATATGGAAATATCTACACCGCCATCTGTATAAACATTGAAATATCTACACCGCGATCTGTATAAACATGGAAATATCTACACCGCGATCTGTATAAACATGGAAATATCTACACCGCTATATGTATAAACATGGAAATATCTACAAAGCTCTCTCTATAAACATGGAAATATCTGCACCGCCATCTGTATAAACATGGAAATACCTACAAAGTCATCTTTATAAACATGGAAATATCTACAGCGCCATCTCTATAAACATTGACAAATCTACACTGCCATCTGTAAAAACATGGAAATATCCACACAGTCATCTGAATAAACATGGAAATATCTAAACCACCATCTGTATAAACATGGAAATACCTACAATACCATCTGTATACACATGGAAATATCTACACAGACTTCTGTATAAATATGGAAATATCTACACGGCCATCTGTATAAACATGGAATTACCTACAGTGCCATCTGTAGAAAGATGGAAATATCTACACTGCTATCTCTATAAATATGGAAATATCTACACCGCCATCTCTATAAACATGAAAATGTCTACACTGCCATCTCCATAAAGATGGAATTATCTACACTGCCATGTTAATAAACACGGAAATATCTACACCACCATCTGTGTAAACATGGAAATATCTACGCCGCCATCTGTATAAACATGGAAATATCTAGATGGCCATCTGTGTATAGATGGAAATATGAACACCGCCATCTATACAAACATGGAAATATCTACACCGCTATCTATATAAACATGGAAATATCTGCACTGCCATCTGTGAAAACATGGAAATACCTATACAGTCATCTGTATAAACATGGAAATATCTACAATGCCATCTGTATACACTTGGAAATATCTACACAGCCATCTGCATAAACATGTAAATATCTACACTTCTATCTCCATAAACATGAAAATATCTACACTGCCATCTCCATAAACATGGAACTAACTACTCCGCCATCTGTATAAACATGGAAACATCTACACCGCCATCTGTGTGAATAAGGAAATATCTACAATGCCATCTGTATAAAGATATAAATATCTGCACCGCGAGCTGTATAAACATGGAAATATCTACATCGCTATCTATTTAAACGTGGAAATACCAACACCGCTATCGGTATAAACATGGAAATATCTACAACGCCATCTATATAAACATGGAACTATCTACACCGCTATGTCTATAAACATGGAAATACCTACACAGCTATCTCTATAAACATGGAAATATCTACACCAATATCTGTAAAAACATGGAAATATCTACACCGCTATCTGTATAAACATGGAAATATCTACACCGCGATCTGTATAAACATGGAAATAACTTCACCGTGATCTGCATAAACATGGAAATATCTACACCGCTATCTGTATAAACATGGTAATATCTACACCACCATCTATGTAAACATGGAAATATCTACACCGCCATCTGTATAAACATGGAAATATCTACAATGCCATCTGTAGAAAGATGGAAATATCTATACCGCAATCTGTATAAACATGTAAATATCTACACCGATATCTGTAAAAATATGGAAATATCTACACCGCTATCTGCATAAACATTGAAATATCTACACCGCGATCTGTATAAACATGGAAATATCTACACCGCGATCTGTATAAACATGGAAATATCTACACCGCGATCTGTATAAACATGGAAATATCTACAAAGCTCTCTCTATAAACATGGAAATATCTGCACCGCCATCTGTATAAACATGGAAATACCTACAAAGTCATCTTTATAAACATGGAAATATCTACAGCGCCATCTCTATAAACATTGACAAATCTACACTGCCATCTGTAAAAACATGGAAATATCCACACAGTCATCTGAATAAACATGGAAATATCTACACCACCATCTGTATAAACATGGAAATACCTACAATACCATCTGTATACACATGGAAATATCTACACAGACTTCTGTATAAATATGGAAATATCTACACGGCCATCTGTATAAACATGGAATTACCTACAGTGCCATCTGTAGAAAGATGGAAATATCTACACCGCTATCTCTATAAATATGGAAATATCTACACCGCCATCTCTATAAACATGAAAATATCTACACTGCCATCTCCATAAAGATGGAAGTATCTACTCCACCATGTTAATAAACACGGAAATATCTACACCACCATCTGTGTAAACATGGAAATATCTACGCCGCCATCTGTATAAACATGGAAATATCTAGACGGCCATCTGTGTATAGATGGAAATATCAACACCGCCATCTGTACAAACATGGAAATATCTACACCGCTATCTCTATAAACATGGAAATATCTGCACTGCCATCTGTAAAAACATGGAAATACCTATACAGTCATCTGTATAAACATGGAAATGTCTACAATGCCATCTGTATACACATGGAAATATCTACACAGCCATCTGCATAAACATGTAAATCTCTACACTGCTATCTCTATAAACATGGAAATATCTACACCGCCATCTCTATAAACATGAAAATATCTACACTGCCATCTCCATAAACATGGAACAAACTACTCCACCATCTGTATAAACATGGAAACATCTACACCGCCATCTGTGTGAATAAGGAAATATCTACAATGCCATCTGTATAAAGATATAAATATTTGCACCGCGAGCTGTATAAACATGGAAATATCTACATCGCTATCTATTTAAACGTGAAAATACCATCACCGCGATCTGTATAAACATGGAAATAACTTCACCGTGATCTGCATAAACATGGAAATATCTACACCGCTATCTGTATAAACATGGTAATATCTACACCACCGTCTATATAAACATGGAAATATCTACACCGCCATCTGTATAAACATGGAAATATCTACAATGCCATCTGTAGAAAGATGGAAATATCTACACCGCAATCTGTATAAACATGTAAATATCTACACCGATATCTGTAAAAATATGGAAATATCTACACCGCCATCTGTATAAACATTGAAATATCTACACCGCGATCTGTATAAACATGGAAATATCTACACCGCGATCTGTATAAACATGGAAATATCTACACCGCTATATGTATAAACATGGAAATATCTACAAAGCTCTCTCTATAAACATGGAAATATCTGCACCGCCATCTGTATAAACATGGAAATACCTACAAAGTCATCTTTATAAACATGGAAATATCTACAGCGCCATCTCTATAAACATTGACAAATCTACACTGCCATCTGTAAAAACATGGAAATATCCACACAGTCATCTGAATAAACATGGAAATATCTAAACCACCATCTGTATAAACATGGAAATACCTACAATACCATCTGTATACACATGGAAATATCTACACAGACTTCTGTATAAATATGGAAATATCTACACGGCCATCTGTATAAACATGGAATTACCTACAGTGCCATCTGTAGAAAGATGGAAATATCTACACTGCTATCTCTATAAATATGGAAATATCTACACCGCCATCTCTATAAACATGAAAATGTCTACACTGCCATCTCCATAAAGATGGAAGTATCTACACTGCCATGTTAATAAACACGGAAATATCTACACCACCATCTGTGTAAACATGGAAATATCTACGCCGCCATCTGTATAAACATGGAAATATCTAGATGGCCATCTGTGTATAGATGGAAATATGAACACCGCCATCTATACAAACATGGAAATATCTACACCGCTATCTATATAAACATGGAAATATCTGCACTGCCATCTGTGAAAACATGGAAATACCTATACAGTCATCTGTATAAACATGGAAATATCTACAATGCCATCTGTATACACTTGGAAATATCTACACAGCCATCTGCATAAACATGTAAATATCTACACTTCTATCTCCATAAACATGAAAATATCTACACTGCCATCTCCATAAACATGGAACTAACTACTCCGCCATCTGTATAAACATGGAAACATCTACACCGCCATCTGTGTGAATAAGGAAATATCTACAATGCCATCTGTATAAAGATATAAATATCTGCACCGCGAGCTGTATAAACATGGAAATATCTACATCGCTATCTATTTAAACGTGGAAATACCAACACCGCTATCGGTATAAACATGGAAATATCTACAACGCCATCTATATAAACATGGAACTATCTACACCGCTATGTCTATAAACATGGAAATACCTACACAGCTATCTCTATAAACATGGAAATATCTACACCAATATCTGTAAAAACATGGAAATATCTACACCGCTATCTGTATAAACATGGAAATATCTACACCGCGATCTGTATAAACATGGAAATAACTTCACCGTGATCTGCATAAACATGGAAATATCTACACCGCTATCTGTATAAACATGGTAATATCTACACCACCATCTATGTAAACATGGAAATATCTACACCGCCATCTGTATAAACATGGAAATATCTACAATGCCATCTGTAGAAAGATGGAAATATCTATACCGCAATCTGTATAAACATGTAAATATCTACACCGATATCTGTAAAAATATGGAAATATCTACACCGCTATCTGTATAAACATTGAAATATCTACACCGCGATCTGTATAAACATGGAAATATCTACACCGCGATCTGTATAAACATGGAAATATCTACACCGCTATCTGTATAAACATGGAAATATCTACAAAGCTCTCTCTATAAACATGGAAATATCTGCACCGCCATCTGTATAAACATGGAAATACCTACAAAGTCATCTTTATAAACATGGAAATATCTACAGCGCCATCTCTATAAACATTGACAAATCTACACTGCCATCTGTAAAAACATGGAAATATCCACACAGTCATCTGAATAAACATGGAAATATCTACACCACCATCTGTATAAACATGGAAATACCTACAATACCATCTGTATACACATGGAAATATCTACACAGACTTCTGTATAAATATGGAAATATCTACACGGCCATCTGTATAAACATGGAATTATCTACAGTGCCATCTGTAGAAAGATGGAAATATCTACACCGCTATCTCCATAAATATGGAAATATCTACACCGCCATCTCTATAAACATGAAAATATCTACACTGCCATCTCCATAAAGATAGAAGTATCTACTCCGCCATGTTAATAAACACGGAAATATCTACACCACCATCTGTGTAAACATGGAAATATCTACGCCGCCATCTGTATAAACATGGAAATATCTAGACGGCCATCTGTGTATAGATGGAAATATCAACACCGCCATCTGTACAAACATGGAAATATCTACACCGCTATCTCTATAAACATGGAAATATCTGCACTGCCATCTGTAAAAACATGGAAATACCTATACAGTCATCTGTATAAACATGGAAATATCTACAATGCCATCTGTATACACTTGGAAATATATACACAGCCATCTGCATAAACATGTAAATATCTACACTGCTATCTCTATAAACATGGAAATATCTACACCGCCATCTCTATAAACATGAAAATATCTACACTGCCATCTACATAAACATGGAACTAACTACTCCGCCATCTGTATAAACATGGAAACATCTACACCGCCATCTGTGTGAATAAGGAAATATCTACAATGCCATCTGTATAAAGATATAAATATCTGCACCGCGAGCTGTATAAACATGGAAATATCTACATCGCTATCTATTTAAACGTGGAAATACCAACACCGCTATTGGTATAAACATGGAAATATCTACAACGCCATCTATATAAACATGGAACTATCTACACCGCTATGTCTATAAACATGGAAATACCTACACAGCTATCTCTATAAATATGGAAATATCTACACCAATATCTGTAAAAACATGGAAATATCTACACCGCTATCTGTATAAACATGGAAATATCTACACCGCGATCTGTATAAACATGGAAATAACTTCACCGTGATCTGCATAAACATGGAAATATCTACACCGCTATCTGTATAAACATGGTAATATCTACAGCACCATCTATATAAACATGGAAATATCTACACCGCCATCTGTATAAACATGGAAATATCTACAATGCCATCTGTAGAAAAATGGAAATATCTATACCGCAATCTGTATAAACATGTAAATATCTACACCGATATCTGTAAAAATATGGAAATATCTACACCGCTATCTGTATAAACATTGAAATATCTACACCGCGATCTGTATAAACATGGAAATATCTACACCGCGATCTGTATAAACATGGAAATATCTACACTGCTATCTGTATAAACATGGAAATATCTACAAAGCTCTCTCTATAAACATGGAAATATCTGCATCGCCATCTGTATAAACATGGAAATACCTACAAAGTCATCTTTATAAACATGGAAATATCTACAGAGCCATCTCTATAAACATTGACAAATCTACACTGCCATCTGTAAAAACATGGAAATATCCACACAGTCATCTGAATAAACATGGAAATATCTAAACCACCATCTGTATGAACATGGAAATACCTACAATACCATCTGTATACACATGGAAATATCTACACAGACTTCTGTATAAATATGGAAATATCTACAAAGCCATCTGTATAAACATGGAAATACCTACAATACCATCTGTATACACATGGAAATATCTACACAGACTTCTGTATAAATATGGAAATATCTACACAGCCATCTGTATAAACATGGAATTACCTACAGTGCCATCTGTAGAAAGATGGAAATATCTACACCGCTATCTCTATAAATATGGAAATATCTACACCGCCATCTATATAAACATGAAAATATCTACACTGCCATCTCCATAAAGATGGAAGTATCTACTCCGCCATGTTAATAAACACGGAAATATCTACACCACCATCTGTGTAAACATGGAAATATCTACGCCACCTTCTGTATAATCATGGAAATATCTAGAAGGCCATCTGTGTATAGATGGAAATATCAACACCGCCATCTGTACAAACATGGAAATATCTACACCGCTATCTCTATAAACATGGAAATATCTGCACTGCCATCTGTGAAAACATGGAAATACCTATACAGTCATCTGTATAAACATGGAAATATCTACAATGCCATCTGTATACACATGGAAATATCTACACAGACATCTGCATAAACATGTAAATATCTACACTGCTATCTCCATAAACATGGAAATATCTACACCGCCATCTCTATAAACATGAAAATATCTACACTGCCATCTCCAAAAATATGGAACTAACTACTCCGCCATCTGTATAAACATGGAAACACCTACACCGCCATCTGTGTGAATAAGGAAATATCTACAATGCCATCTGTATAAAGATATAAATATCTGCACCGCGAGCTGTATAAACATGGAAATATCTACATCGCTATCTATTTAAACGTGGAAATACCAACACCGCTATCGGTATAAACATGGAAATATCTACAACGCCATCTATATAAACATGGAAATATCTACACCGCTATGTCTATAAACATGGAAATACCTACACAGCTATCTCTATAAACATGGAAATATCTACACCAATATCTGTAAAAACATGGAAATATCTACACCGCTATCTGTATAAACATGGAAATATCTACACCGCGATCTGTATAAACATGGAAATAACTTCATCGTGATCTGCATAAACATGGAAATATCTACACCGCTATCTGTATAAACATGGTAATATCTACACCACCATCTATATAAACATGGAAATATCTACACCGCCATCTGTATAAACATGGAAATATCTACAATGCCATCTGTAGAAAGATGGAAATATCTATACCGCAATCTGTATAAACATGTAAATATCTACACCGATATCTGTAAAAATATGGAAATGTCTACACCGCTATCTGTATAAACATTGAAATATCTACACCGCGATCTGAATAAACATGGAAATATCTACACCGCGATCTGTATAAACATGGAAATATCTACACCGCTATCTGTATAAACATGGAAATATCTACAAAGCTCTCTCTATAAACATGGAAATATCTGCACCGCCATCTGTATAAACATGGAAATACCTACAAAGTCATCTGTATAAACATGGAAATATCTACAGTGCCATCTCTATAAACATTGACAAATCTACACTGCCATCTGTAAAAACATGGAAATATCCACACAGTCATCTGAATAAACATGGAAATATCTAAACCACCATCTGTATAAACATGGAAATACCTACAATACCATCTGTATACACATGGAAATATCTACACAGACTTCTGTATAAATATGGAAATATCTACACGGCCATCTGTATAAACATGGAATTACCTACAGTGCCATCTGTAGAAAGATGGAAATATCTACAACGCTATCTCTATAAATATGGAAATATCTACACCGCCATCTCTATAAACATGAAAATATCTACACTGCCATCTCCATAAAGATGGAAGTATCTACTCCACCATGTTAATAAACACGGAAATATCTACACCACTATCTGTGTAAACATGGAAATATCTACGCCGCCATCTGTATAAACATGGAAATATCTAGACGGCCATCTGTGTATAGATGGAAATATCAACACCGCCATCAGTACAAACATGGAAATATCTACACCGCTATCTGTATAAACATGGAAATATCTGCACTGCCATCTGTAAAAACATGGAAATACCTATACAGTCATCTGTATAAACATGGAAATGTCTACAATGCCATCTGTATACACTTGGAAATATCTACACAGCCATCGGTATAAACATGTAAATATCTACACTGCTATCTCTGTAAACATGGAAATATCTACACTGCCATCTCTATAAACATGAAAATATCTACACTGCCATCTCCATAAACATGGAACTAACTACTCCGCCATCTGTATAAACATGGAAACATCTACACCGCCATCTGTGTGAATAAGGAAATATCTACAATGCCATCTGTATAAAGATATAAATATCTGCACCGCGAGCTGTATAAACATGGAAATATCTACATCGCTATCTATTTAAACGTGAAAATACCATCACCGCTATCGGTATAAACATGGAAATATCTACACCGCTATGTCTATAAACATGGAAATACCTACACCGCTATCTCTATAAACATGGAAATATCTACACCAATATCTGTAAAAATATGGAAATATCTACACCGCTATCTGTATAAACATGGAAATATCTACACCGCGATCTGTATAAACATGGAAATAACTTCACCGTGATCTGCATAAACATGGAAATATCTACACTGCTATCTGTATAAACATGGTAATATCTACACCACCATCTATATAAACATGGAAATATCTACACCGCCATCTGTATAAACATGGAAATATCTACAATGCCATCTGTAGAAAGATGGAAATATCTACACCGCAATCTGTATAAACATGTAAATATCTACACCGATATCTGTAAAAATATGGAAATATCTACACCGCCATCTGTATAAACATTGAAATATCTACACCGCGATCTGTATAAACATGGAAATATCTACACCGTGATCTGTATAAACATGGAAATATCTACACCGCTATCTGTATAAACATGGAAATATCTACAAAGCTCTCTCTATAAACATGGAAATATCTGCACCGCCATCTGTATAAACATGGAAATACCTACAAAGTCATCTTTATAAACATGGAAATATCTACAGCGCCATCTCTATAAACATTGACAAATCTACACTGCCATCTGTAAAAACATGGAAATATCCACACAGTCATCTGAATAACCATGGAAATATCTAAACCACCATCTGTATAAACATGGAAATACCTACAATACCATCTGTATACGCATGGAAATATCTACACAGTCTTCTGTATAAATATGGAAATATCTACACGGCCATCTGTATAAACATGGAATTATCTACAGTGCCATCTGTAGAAAGATGGAAATATCTACACCGCTATCTCTATAAATATGGAAATATCTACACCGCCATCTCTATAAACATGAAAATATCTACACTGCCATCTCCATAAAGATGGAAGTATCTACTCCGCCATGTTAATAAACACGGAAATATCTACACCACCATATGTGTAAACATGGAAATATCTACGCCGCCATCTGTATAAACATGGAAATATCTAGATGGCCATCTGTGTATAGATGGAAATATCAACACCGCCATCTATACAAACATGGAAATATCTACACCGCTATCTCTATAAACATGGAAATATCTGCACTGCCATCTGTGAAAACATGGAAATACCTATACAGTCATCTGTATAAACATGGAAATATCTACAATGCCATCTGTATAAACATGGAAATATCTACACAGCCATCTGCATAAACATGTAAATATCTACACTGCTATCTCCATAAACATGGAAATATCTACACCGCCATCTCTATAAACATGAAAATATCTACACTGCCATCTCCATAAACATGAAAATATCTACACTGCCATCTCCATAAACATGGAACTAACTACTCCGCCATCTGTAAAAACATGGAAACATCTACACCGCCATCTGTGTGAATAAGGAAATATCTACAATGCCATCTGTATAAAGATATAAATATCTGCAACGCGAGCTGTATAAACATGGAAATATCTACATCGCTATCTATTTAAACGTGGAAATACCAACACCGCTATCGGTATAAACATGGAAATATCTACACCGCTATGTCTATAAACATGGAAATACCTACACAGCTATCTCTATAAACATGGAAATATCTACACCAATATCTGTAAAAACATGGAAATATCTACACCGCTATCTGTATAAACATGGAAATATCTACACCGCAATCTGTATAAACATGGAAATAACTTCAACGTGATCTGCATAAACATGGAAATATCTACACCGCTATCTGTATAAACATGGTAATATCTACACCACCATCTATATAAACATGGAAATATCTACACCGCCATCTGTATAAACATGGAAATATCTACAATGCCATCTGTAGAAAGATGGAAATATCTATACCGCAATCTGTATATACATGTAAATATCTACACCGATATCTGTAAAAATATGGAATTATCTACACCGCTATCTGTATAAACATTGAAATATCTACACCGCGATCTGTATAAACATGGAAATATCTACACCGCGATCTGTATAAACATGGAAATATCTACACCGCTATCTGTATAAACATGGAAATATCTACAAAGCTCTCTCTATAAACATGGAAATATCTGCACCGCCATCTGTATAAACATGGAAATACCTACAAAGTCATCTGTATAAACATGGAAATATCTACAGCGCCATCTCTATAAACATTGACAAATCTACACTGCCATCTGTAAAAACATGGAAATATCCACACAGTCATCTGAATAAACATGGAAATATCTACACCACCATCTGTATAAACATGGAAATACCTACAATACCATCTGTATACACATGGAAATATCTACACAGACTTCTGTATAAATATGGAAATATCTACACGGCCATCTGTATAAACATGGAATTACCTACAGTGCCATCTGTAGAAAGATGGAAATATCTACACCGCTATCTCTATAAACATGGAAATATCTACACCGCCATCTCTATAAACATGAAAATATCTACACTGCCATCTCCATAAACATGGAACTAACTACTCCGCCATCTGTAAAAACATGGAAACATCTACACCGCCATCTGTGTGAATAAGGAAATATCTACAATGCCATCTGTATAAAGATATAAATATCTGCACCGCGAGCTGTATAAACATGGAAATATATACATCGCTATCTATTTAAACGTGGAAATACCAACACTTCTATCGGTATAAACCTGGAAATATCTACACTGCTATGTCTATAAACATGGAAATACCTACACAGCTATCTCTATAAACATGGAAATATCTACACCAATATCTGTAAAAACATGGAAATATCTACACCGCTATCTGTATAAACATGGAAATATCTACACCGCTATCTGTATAAACATGGTAATATCTACACCACCATCTATATAAACATGGAAATATCTACACCGCCATCTGTATAAACATGGAAATATCTACAATGCCATCTGTAGAAAGATGGAAATATCTATACCGCAATCTGTATAAACATGTAAATATCTACACCGATATCTGTAAAAATATGGAAATATCTACACCGCTATCTGTATAAACATTGAAATATCTACACCGCGATCTGTATAAACATGGAAATATCTACACCGCGATCTGTATAAACATGGAAATATCTACACCGCTATCTGTATAAACATGGAAATATCTACAAAGCTCTCTCTATAAACATGGAAATATCTGCACCGCCATCTGTATAAACATGGAAATACCTACAAAGTCATCTGTATAAACATGGAAATATCTACAGCGCCATCTCTATAAACATTGACAAATCTACACTGCCATCTGTAAAAACATGGAAATATCCACACAGTCATCTGAATAAACATGGAAATATCTACACCACCATGTGTATAAACATGGAAATACCTACAATACCATCTGTATACACATGGAAATATCTACACAGACTTCTGTATAAATATGGAAATATCTACACGGCCATCTGTATAAACATGGAATTACCTACAGTGCCATCTCTAGAAAGATGGAAATATCTACACCGCTATCTCTATAAATATGGAAATATCTACACCGCCATCTCTATAAACATGAAAATATCTACACTGCCATCTCCATAAAGATGGAAGTATCTACTCCGCCATGTTAATAAACACGGAAATATCTACACCACCATCTGTGTAAACATGGAAATATCTACGCTGCCATCTGTATAAACATGGAAATATCTAGACGGCCATCTGTGTATAGATGGAAATATCAACACCGCCATCTGTACAAACATGGAAATATCTACACCGCTATCTCTATAAACATGGAAATATCTGCACTGCCATCTGTAAAAACATGGAAATACCTATACAGTCATCTGTATAAACATGGAAATATCTACAAAGCCATCTGTATACACATGGAAATATCTACACAGCCATCTGTATAAACATGTAAATATCTACACTGCTATCTCTATAAACATGGAAATATCTACACCGCCATCTCTATAAACATTAAAATATCTACACTGCCATCTCCATAAACATGGAACTAACTACTCCGCCATCTGTATAAACATGGAAACATCTACACCGCCATCTGTGTGAATAAGGAAATATCTACAATGCCATCTGTATAAAGATATAAATATCTGCACCGCGAGCTGTATAAACATGGAAATATCTACATCGCTATCTATTTAAACGTGAAAATACCATCACCGCTATCGGTATAAACATGGAAATATCTACAACGCCATCTATATAAACATGGAAATATCTACACCGCTATGTCTATAAACATGGAAATACCTACACCGCTATCTCTATAAACATGGAAATATCTACACCAATATCTGTAAAAACATGGAAATATCTACACCGCTATCTGTATAAACATGGAAATATCTACACCGCGATCTGTATAAACATGGAAATAACTTCACCGTGATCTGCATAAACATGGAAATATCTACACCGCTATCTGTATAAACATGGTAATATCTACACCACCATCTATATAAACATGGAAATATCTACACCGCCATCTGTATAAACATGGAAATATCTACAATGCCATCTGTAGAAAGATGGAAATATCTACACTGCAATCTGTATAAACATGGAAATATCTACACCGATATCTGTAAAAATATGGAAATATCTACACCGCTATCTGTATAAACATTGAAATATCTACACCGCGATCTGTATAAACATGGAAATATCTACACCGCGATCTGTATAAACATGGAAATATCTACACCGCTATCTGTATAAACATGGAAATATCTACAAAGCTCTCTCTATAAACATGGAAATATCTGCACTGCCATATGTGTAAACATGGAAACACATACAAAGTCATCTTTATTAACATGGAAATATCTACAGCGCCATCTCTATAAACATTGACAAATCTACACTGCCATCTGTAAAAACATGGAAATATCCACACAGTCATCTGAATAAACATGGAAATATCTAAACCACCATCTGTATGAACATGGAAATACCCACAATACCATCTGTATACACATGGAAATATCTGCACAGACTTCTGTATAAATATGGAAATATCTACACGGCCATCTGTATAAACATGGAATTATCTACAGTGCCATCTGTAGAAAGATGGAAATATCTACACCGCTATCTCTATAAATATGGAAATATCTACACCGCCATCTCTATAAACATGAAAATATCTACACTGCCATCTCCATAAAGATGGAAGTATCTACTCCTCCATGTTAATAAACACGGAAATATCTACACCACCATATGTGTAAACATGGAAATATCTACGCCGCCATCTGTATAAACATGGAAATATCTAGATGGCCATCTGTGTATAGATGGAAATATCAACACCGCCATCTATACAAACATGGAAATATCTACACTGCTATCTCTATAAACATGGAAATATCTGCACTGCCATCTGTGAAAACATGGAAATACCTATAAAGTCATCTGTATAAACATGGAAATATCTACAATGCCATCTGTATACACATGCAAATATCTACACAGCCATCTGTATACACATGGAAATATCTACACTGCTATCTCTATAAACATGGAAATATCTACACCGCCATCTCTATTAACATGAAAATATCTACACTGCCATCTCCATAAACATGAAAATATCTACACTGCCATCTCCATAAACATGGAACTAACTACTCCGCCATCTGTAAAAACATGGAAACATCTACACCGCCATCTGTGTGAATAAGGAAATATCTACAATGCAATCTGTATAAAGATATACATATCTGCACCGCGAGCTGTATAAACATGGAAATATCTACATCGCTATCTATTTAAACGTGGAAATACCAACACCGCTATCGGTATAAACATGGAAATATCTACACCGCTATGTCTATAAACATGGAAATACCTACACAGCTATCTCTATAAACATGGAAATATCTACACCAATATCTGTAAAAACATGGAAATATCTACACCGCTATCTGTATAAACATGGAAATATCTACACCGCAATCTGTATAAACATGGAAATAACTTCAACGTGATCTGCATAAACATGGAAATATCTACACCGCTATCTGTATAAACATGGTAATATCTACACCACCATCTATATAAACATGGAAATATCTACACCGCCATCTGTATAAACATGGAAATATCTACAATGCCATCTGTAGAAAGATGGAAATATCTATACCGCAATCTGTATAAACATGTAATTATCTACACCGTTATCTGTAAAAATATGGAAATATCTACACCGCTATCTGTATAAACATTGAAATATCTACACCGCGATCTGTATAAACATGGAAATATCTACACCGCGATCTGTATAAACATGGAAATATCTACACCGCTATCTGTATAAACATGGAAATATCTACAAAGCTCTCTCTATAAACATGGAAATATCTGCACCGCCATCTGTATAAACATGGAAATACCTACAAAGTCATCTGTATAAACATGCAAATATCTACAGCGCCATCTCTATAAACATTGACAAATCTACACTGCCATCTGTAAAAACATGGAAATATCCACACAGTCATCTGAATAAACATGGAAATATCTACACCACCATCTGTATAAACATGGAAATACCTACAATACCATCTGTATACACATGGAAATATCTACACAGAATTCTGTATAAATATGGAAATATCTACACGGCCATCTGTATAAACATGGAATTACCTACAGTGCCATCTGTAGAAAGATGGAAATATCTACACCGCTATCTCTATAAACATGGAAATATCTGCACTGCCATCTGTAAAAACATGGAAATACCTATACAGTCATCTGTATAAACATGGAAATATCTACAAAGCCATCTGTATACACATGGAAATATCTACACAGCCATCTGTATAAACATGTAAATATCTACACTGCTATCTCTATAAACATGGAAATATCTACACCGCCATCTCTATAAACATTAAAATATCTACACTGCCATCTCCATAAACATGGAACTAACTACTCCGCCATCTGTATAAACATGGAAACATCTACACCGCCATCTGTGTGAATAAGGAAATATCTACAATGCCATCTGTATAAAGATATAAATATCTGCACCGCGAGCTGTATAAACATGGAAATATCTACATCGCTATCTATTTAAACGTGAAAATACCATCACCGCTATCGGTATAAACATGGAAATATCTACAACGCCATCTATATAAACATGGAAATATCTACACCGCTATGTCTATAAACATGGAAATACCTACACCGCTATCTCTATAAACATGGAAATATCTACACCAATATCTGTAAAAACATGGAAATATCTACACCGCTATCTGTATAAACATGGAAATATCTACACCGCGATCTGTATAAACATGGAAATAACTTCACCGTGATCTGCATAAACATGGAAATATCTACACCGCTATCTGTATAAACATGGTAATATCTACACCACCATCTATATAAACATGGAAATATCTACACCGCCATCTGTATAAACATGGAAATATCTACAATGCCATCTGTAGAAAGATGGAAATATCTACACTGCAATCTGTATAAACATGGAAATATCTACACCGATATCTGTAAAAATATGGAAATATCTACACCGCTATCTGTATAAACATTGAAATATCTACACCGCGATCTGTATAAACATGGAAATATCTACACCGCGATCTGTATAAACATGGAAATATCTACACCGCTATCTGTATAAACATGGAAATATCTACAAAGCTCTCTCTATAAACATGGAAATATCTGCACTGCCATATGTGTAAACATGGAAACACATACAAAGTCATCTTTATTAACATGGAAATATCTACAGCGCCATCTCTATAAACATTGACAAATCTACACTGCCATCTGTAAAAACATGGAAATATCCACACAGTCATCTGAATAAACATGGAAATATCTAAACCACCATCTGTATGAACATGGAAATACCCACAATACCATCTGTATACACATGGAAATATCTGCACAGACTTCTGTATAAATATGGAAATATCTACACGGCCATCTGTATAAACATGGAATTATCTACAGTGCCATCTGTAGAAAGATGGAAATATCTACACCGCTATCTCTATAAATATGGAAATATCTACACCGCCATCTCTATAAACATGAAAATATCTACACTGCCATCTCCATAAAGATGGAAGTATCTACTCCTCCATGTTAATAAACACGGAAATATCTACACCACCATATGTGTAAACATGGAAATATCTACGCCGCCATCTGTATAAACATGGAAATATCTAGATGGCCATCTGTGTATAGATGGAAATATCAACACCGCCATCTATACAAACATGGAAATATCTACACTGCTATCTCTATAAACATGGAAATATCTGCACTGCCATCTGTGAAAACATGGAAATACCTATAAAGTCATCTGTATAAACATGGAAATATCTACAATGCCATCTGTATACACATGCAAATATCTACACAGCCATCTGTATACACATGGAAATATCTACACTGCTATCTCTATAAACATGGAAATATCTACACCGCCATCTCTATTAACATGAAAATATCTACACTGCCATCTCCATAAACATGAAAATATCTACACTGCCATCTCCATAAACATGGAACTAACTACTCCGCCATCTGTAAAAACATGGAAACATCTACACCGCCATCTGTGTGAATAAGGAAATATCTACAATGCAATCTGTATAAAGATATACATATCTGCACCGCGAGCTGTATAAACATGGAAATATCTACATCGCTATCTATTTAAACGTGGAAATACCAACACCGCTATCGGTATAAACATGGAAATATCTACACCGCTATGTCTATAAACATGGAAATACCTACACAGCTATCTCTATAAACATGGAAATATCTACACCAATATCTGTAAAAACATGGAAATATCTACACCGCTATCTGTATAAACATGGAAATATCTACACCGCAATCTGTATAAACATGGAAATAACTTCAACGTGATCTGCATAAACATGGAAATATCTACACCGCTATCTGTATAAACATGGTAATATCTACACCACCATCTATATAAACATGGAAATATCTACACCGCCATCTGTATAAACATGGAAATATCTACAATGCCATCTGTAGAAAGATGGAAATATCTATACCGCAATCTGTATAAACATGTAATTATCTACACCGTTATCTGTAAAAATATGGAAATATCTACACCGCTATCTGTATAAACATTGAAATATCTACACCGCGATCTGTATAAACATGGAAATATCTACACCGCGATCTGTATAAACATGGAAATATCTACACCGCTATCTGTATAAACATGGAAATATCTACAAAGCTCTCTCTATAAACATGGAAATATCTGCACCGCCATCTGTATAAACATGGAAATACCTACAAAGTCATCTGTATAAACATGCAAATATCTACAGCGCCATCTCTATAAACATTGACAAATCTACACTGCCATCTGTAAAAACATGGAAATATCCACACAGTCATCTGAATAAACATGGAAATATCTACACCACCATCTGTATAAACATGGAAATACCTACAATACCATCTGTATACACATGGAAATATCTACACAGAATTCTGTATAAATATGGAAATATCTACACGGCCATCTGTATAAACATGGAATTACCTACAGTGCCATCTGTAGAAAGATGGAAATATCTACACCGCTATCTCTATAAACATGGAAATATCTACACCGCCATCTCTATAAACATGAAAATATCTACACTGCCATCTCCATAAACATGGAACTAACTACTCCGCCATCTGTAAAAACATGGAAACATCTACACCGCCATCTGTGTGAATAAGGAAATATCTACAATGCCATCTGTATAAAGATATAAATATCTGCACCGCGAGCTGTATAAACATGGAAATATCTACATCGCTATCTATTTAAACGTGGAAATACCAACACCGCTATCGGTATAAACCTGGAAATATCTACACTGCTATGTCTATAAACATGGAAATACCTACACAGCTATCTCTATAAACATGGAAATATCTACACCAATATCTGTAAAAACATGGAAATACCTACACCGCTATCTGTATAAACATGGAAATATCTACACCGCTATCTGTATAAACATGGTAATATCTACACCACCATCTATATAAACATGGAAATATCTACACCGCCATCTGTATAAACATGGAAATATCTACAATGCCATCTGTAGAAAGATGGAAATATCTATACCGCAATCTGTATAAACATGTAAATATCTACACCGATACCTGTAAAAATATGGAAATATCTACACCGCTATCTGTATAAACATTGAAATATCTACACCGCGATCTGTATAAACATGGAAATATCTACACCGCGATCTGTATAAACATGGAAATATCTACACCGCTATCTGTATAAACATGGAAATATCTACAAAGCTCACTCTATAAACATGGAAATATCTGCACCGCCATCTGTATAAACATGGAAATACCTACAAAGTCATCTGTATAAACATGGAAATATCTACAGCGCCATCTCTATAAACATTGACAAATCTACACTGCCATCTGTAAAAACATGGAAATATCCACACAGTCATCTGAATAAACATGGAAATATCTACACCACCATGTGTATAAACATGGAAATACCTAAAATACCATCTGTATACACATGGAAATATCTACACAGACTTCTGTATAAATATGGAAATATCTACACGGCCATCTGTATAAACATGGAATTACCTACAGTGCCATCTGTAGAAAGATGGAAATATCTACACCGCTATCTCTATAAATATGGAAATATCTACACCGCCATCTCTATAAACATGAAAATATCTACACTGCCATCTCCATAAAGATGGAAGTATCTACTCCACCATGTTAATAAACACGGAAATATCTACAACACCATCCGTGTAAACATGGAAATATCTACGCTGCCATCTGTATAAACATGGAAATGTCTAGACGGCCATCTGTGTATAGATGGAAATATCAACACCGCCATCTGTACAAACATGGAAATATCTACACCGCTATCTCTATAAACATGGAAATATCTGCACTGCCATCTGTAAAAACATGGAAATACCTATACAGTCATCTGTATAAACATGGAAATATCTACAAAGCCATCTGTATACACATGGAAATATCTACACAGCCATCTGTATAAACATGTAAATATCTACACTGCTATCTCTATAAACATGGAAATATCTACACCGCCATCTCTATAAACATGAAAATATCTACACTGCCATCTCCATAAACATGGAACTAACTACTCCGCCATCTGTATAAACATGGAAACATCTACACCGCCATCTGTGTGAATAAGGAAATATCTACAATGCCATCTGTATAAAGATATAAATATCTGCACCGCGAGCTGTATAAACATGGAAATATCTACATCGCTATCTATTTAAACGTGAAAATACCATCACCGCTATCTGTATAAACATGGAAATATCTACACCGCGATCTGTATAAACATGGAAATAACTTCACCGTGATCTGCATAAACATGGAAATATCTACACCGCTATCTGTATAAACATGGTAATAACTACACCACCATCTATATAAACATGGAAATACCTATACCGCCATCTGTATAAACATGGAAATATCTACAATGCCATCTGTAAAAAGATGGAAATATCTACACTGCAATCTGTATAAACATGGAAATATCTACACCGATATCTGTAAAAATATGGAAATATCTACACCGCTTATCTGTGTAAACATTGAAATATCTACACCGCGATCTGTATAAACATGGAAATATCTACACCGCGATCTGTATAAACATGGAAATATCTACACCGCTATCTGTATAAACATGGAAATATCTACAAAGCTCTCTCTATAAACATGGAAATATCTGCACTGCCATCTGTGTAAACATGGAAACACCTACAAAGTCATCTTTATTAACATGGAAATATCTACAGCGCCATCTCTATAAACATTGACAAATCTACACTGCCATCTGTAAAAACATGGAAATATCCACACAGTCATCTGAATAAACATGGAAATATCTAAACCACCATCTGTATGAACATGGAAATACCCACAATACCATCTGTATACACATGGAAATATCTACACAGACTTCTGTATAAATATGGAAATATCTACACGGCCATCTGTATAAACATGGAATTATCTACACTGCCATCTGTAGAAAGATGGAAATATCTACACCGCTATCTCTATAAATATGGAAATATCTACACCGCCATCTCTATAAACATGAAAATATCTACACTGCCATCTCCATAAAGATGGAAGTATCTACTCCGCCATGTTAATAAACACGGAAATATCTACACCAGCATATGTGTAAACATGGAAATATCTACGCCGCCATCTGTATAAACATGGAAATATCTAGACGGCCATCTGTGTATAGATGGAAATATCAACACCGCCATCTGTACAAACATGGAAATATCTACACCGCTATATCTATAAACATGGAAATATCTGCTCTGCCATCTGTAAAAACATGGAAATACCTATACAGTCATCTGTATAAACATGGAAATATCTACAAAGCCATCTGTGTACACATGGAAATATCTACACCGCCATCTGTATAAACATGTAAATATCTACACTGCTATCTCTATAAACATGGAAATATCTACACCGCCATCTCTATAAACATGAAAATATCTACACTGCCATCTCCATAAACATGGAACTAACTACTCCGCCATCTGTATAAACATGGAAACATCTACACCGCCATCTGTGTGAATAAGGAAATATCTACAATGCCATCTGTATAAAGATATAAATATCTGCACCGCGAGCTGTATAAACATGGAAATATCTACATCGCTATCTATTTAAACGTGAAAATACCATCACCGCTATCGGTATAAACATGGAAATATCTACAACGCCATCTCTATAAACATGGAAATATCTACACCGCTATGTCTATAAACATGGAAATACCTACACCGCTATCTCTATAAACATGGAAATATCTACACCAATATCTGTAAAAACATGGAAATATCTACACCGCTATCTGTATAAACATGGAAATATCTGCACCGCGATCTGTATAAACATGGAAATAACTTCACCGTGATCTGCATAAACATGGAAATATCTACACCGCTATCTGTATAAACATGGAAATATCTACAAAGCTCTCTCTATAAACATGGAAATATCGGCACCGACATCTGTATAAACATGGAAATACCTACAAAGTCATCTGTATAAACTTGGAAATATCTACAGCGCCATCTCTATAAACATTGACAAATCTACACTGCCATCTGTAAAAACATGGAAATATCCACACAGTCATCTGAATAAACATGGAAATATCTAAACCACCATCTGTATAATCATGGAAATACCTACAATACCATCTGTATACACATGGAAATATCTACACAGACTTCTGTATAAATATGGAAATATCTACACTGCCATCTGTATAAACATGGAATTACCTACAGTGCCATCTGTAGAAAGATGGAAATATCTACACCGCTATCTCTATAAATATGGAAATATCTACACCGCCATCTCTATAAACATGAAAATATCTAAACTGACATCTCCATAAAGATGGAAGTATCTACTCCACCATGTTAATAAACACGGAAATATCTACACCACCATATGTGTAAACATGGAAATATCTACGCCGCCAAATGTATAAACATGGAAATATCTAGACGGCCATCTGTGTATAGATGGAAATATCAACACCGCCATATGTACAAACATGGAAATATCTACACCGCTATCTCTATAAACATGGAAATATCTGCACTGCCATCTGTAAAAACATGGAAATACCTATACAGTCATCTGTATAAACATGGAAATATCTACAAAGCCATCTTTATACACATGGAAATATCTACACAACCATCTGTATAAAAATGTAAATATCTACACTGCTATCTCTATAAACATGGAAATATATACACCGCCATCTCTATAAACATGAAAATATCTACACTGCCATCTCCATAAACATGGAACTAACTACTCCGCCATCTGTATAAACATGGAAACATCTACACCGCCATCTGTGTGAATAAGGAAATATCTACAATGCCATCTGTATAAAGATATAAATATCTGCACCGCGAGCTGTATAAACATGGAAATAACTACATCGCTATCTATTTAAACGTGAAAATACCATCACCGCTATCGGTATAAACATGGAAATATCTACAACGCCATCTATATAAACATGGAAATGTCTACACCGCTATGTCTATAAACATGGAAATACCTACACCGCTATCTCTATAAACATGGAAATATCTACACCAATATCTGTAAAAACATGGAAATATCTACACCGCTATCTGTATAAACATGGAAATATCTACACCGCGATCTGTATAAACATGGAAATATCTTCACCGTGATCTGCATGAACATGGAAATATCTACACCGCTGTATGTATAAACATGGTAATATCTACACCACCATCTATATAAACATGGAAATATCTACACCGCCATCTGTATAAACATGGAAATATCTACAATGCCATCTGTAGAAAGATGGAAATATCTACACTGCAATCTGTATAAACATGGAAATATCTACACCGATATCTGTATAAATATGGAAATATCTACACCGCTATCTGTATAAACACTGAAATATCTACACCGCGATCTGTATAAACATGGAAATATCTACACCGCGATCTGTATAAACATGGAAATATCTACACCGCTATCTGTATAAACATGGAAATATCTACAAGCTCTCTCTATAAATATGGAAATATCTTCACCGCCATCTGTATAAACATGGAAATAACTACAAAGTCATCTGTATAAACATGGAAATATCTACAGCGCCATCTCTATAAACATTGACAAATCTACACTGCCATCTGTAAAAACATGGAAATATCCACACAGTCTTCTGAATAAACATGGAAATATCTACACCACCATCTGTATAAACATGGAAATACCTACAATACCATCTGTATACACATGGAAATATCTACACAGACTTCTGTATAAATATGGAAATATCTACACGGCCATCTGTATAAACATGGAATTATCTACAGTGCCATCTGTAGAAAGATGGAAATATCTACACCGCTATCTCTATAAATATGGAAATATCTACACCGCCATCTCTATAAACATGAAAATATCTACACTGCCATCTCCATAAAGATGGAAGTATCTACTCCGCCATGTTAATAAACACGGAAATATCTACACCACCATATGTGTAAACATGGAAATATCTACGCCGCCATCTGTATAAACATGGAAATATCTAGACGGCCATCTGTGTATAGATGGAAATATCAACACCGCCATATGTACAAACATGGAAATATCTACACCGCTATCTCTATAAACATGGAAATATCTGCACTGCCATCTGTAAAAACATGGTAATACCTATACAGTCATCTGTATAAACATGGAAATATCTACAAAGCCATCTGTATACACATGGAAATATCTACACAGCCATCTGTATAAACATGTAAATATCTACACTGCTATCTCTATAAACATGGAAATATCTACACCGCCATCTCTATAAACATGAAATTATGTACACTGCCATCTCCATAAACATGGAACTAACTACTCCGCCATCTGTATAAACATGGAAACATCTACAACGCCATCTGTGTGAATAAGGAAATATCTACAATGTCATCTGTATAAAGATATAAATATCTGCACCGCGAGCTGTATAAACATGGAAATATCTACATCGCTCTCTATTTAAACGTGGAAATACCAACACCGCTATCGGTATAAACATGGAAATATCTACAACGCCATCTATATAAACATGGAAATATCTACACCGCTATGTCTATAAACATGGAAATACCTACACAGCTATCTCAATAAACATGGAAATATCTACACCAATATCTGTAAAAACATGGAAATATCTACACCGCTATCTGTATAAACATGGAAATATCTACACCGCGATCTGTATAAACATGGAAATAACTTCACCGTGATCTGCATAAACATGGAAATATCTACACCGCTATCTGTATAAACATGGTAATATCTACACCACCATCTATATAAACATGGAAATATCTACACCGCCATCTGTATAAACATGGAAATATTTACAATGCCATCTGTAGAAAGATGGAAATATCTATACCGCAATCTGTATAAACATGTAAATATCTACACCGATATCTGTAAAAATATGGACATATCTACACCGCTATCTGTATAAACATTGAAATATCTACACCGCGATCTGTATAAACATGGAAATATCTACACCGCGATCTGTATAAACATGGAAATATCTACACCGCTATCTGTATAAACATGGAAATATCTACAAAGCTCTCTCTATAAACATGGAAATATCTGCACCGCCATCTGTATAAACATGGAAATACCTACAAAGTCATCTTTATAAACACGGAAATATCTACAGCGCCATCTCTATAAACATTGACAAATCTACACTGCCATCAGTAAAAACATGGAAATATCCACACAGTCATCTGAATAAACATGGAAATATCTAAACCACCATCTGTATAAACATGGAAATACCTACAATACCATCTGTATACACATGGAAATATCTACACAGACTTCTGTATAAATATGGAAATATCTACACGGCCATCTGTATAAACATGGAATTATCTACAGTGCCATCTGTAGAAAGATGGAAATATCTACACCGCTATCTCTATAAATATGGAAATATCTACACCGCCATCTCTATAAACATGAAAATATCTACACTGCCATCTCCATAAAGATGGAAGTATCTACTCCGCCATGTTAATAAACACGGAAATATCTACACCACCATATGTGTAAACATGGAAATATCTACGCCGCCATCTGTATAAACATGGAAATATCTAGACGGCCATCTGTGTATAGATGGAAATATCAACACCGCCATATGTACAAACATGGAAATATCTACACCGCTATCTCTATAAACATGGAAATATCTGCACTGCCATCTGTAAAAACATGGTAATACCTATACAGTCATCTGTATAAACATGGAAATATCTACAAAGCCATCTGTATACACATGGAAATATCTACACAGCCATCTGTATAAACATGTAAATATCTACACTGCTATCTCTATAACCATGGAAATATCTACACCGCCATCTCTATAAACATGAAATTATGTACACTGCCATCTCCATAAACATGGAACTAACTACTCCGCCATCTGTATAAACATGGAAACATCTACAACGCCATCTGTGTGAATAAGGAAATATCTACAATGTCATCTGTATAAAGATATAAATATCTGCACCGCGAGCTGTATAAACATGGAAATATCTACATCGCTCTCTATTTAAACGTGGAAATACCAACACCGCTATCGGTATAAACATGGAAATATCTACAACGCCATCTATATAAACATGGAAATATCTACACCGCTATGTCTATAAACATGGAAATACCTACACAGCTATCTCAATAAACATGGAAATATCTACACCAATATCTGTAAAAACATGGAAATATCTACACCGCTATCTGTATAAACATGGAAATATCTACACCGCGATCTGTATAAACATGGAAATAACTTCACCGTGATCTGCATAAACATGGAAATATCTACACCGCTATCTGTATAAACATGGTAATATCTACACCACCATCTATATAAACATGGAAATATCTACACCGCCATCTGTATAAACATGGAAATACTTACAATGCCATCTGTAGAAAGATGGAAATATCTATACCGCAATCTGTATAAACATGTAAATATCTACACCGATATCTGTAAAAATATGGACATATCTACACCGCTATCTGTATAAACATTGAAATATCTACACTGCGATCTGTATAAACATGGAAATATCTACACCGCGATCTGTATAAACATGGAAATATCTACACCGCTATCTGTATAAACATGGAAATATCTACAAAGCTCTCTCTATAAACATGGAAATATCTGCACCGCCATCTGTATAAACATGGAAATACCTACAAAGTCATCTTTATAAACACGGAAATATCTACAGCGCCATCTCTATAAACATTGACAAATCTACACTTCCATCAGTAAAAACATGGAAATATCCACACAGTCATCTGAATAAACATGGAAATATCTAAACCACCATCTGTATAAACATGGAAATACCTACAATACCATCTGTATACACATGGAAATATCTACACAGACTTCTGTATAAATATGGAAATATCTACACGGCCATCTGTATAAACATGGAATTATCTACAGTGCCATCTGTAGAAAGATGGAAATATCTACACCGCTATCTCTATAAATATGGAAATATCTACACCGCCATCTCTATAAACATGAAAATATCCACACTGCCATCTCCATAAAGATGGAAGTATCTACTCCGCCATGTTAATAAACAAGGAAATATCTACACCACCATCTGTGTAAACATGGAAATATCTACGCCGCCATCTGTATAAACATGGAAATATCTAGACGGCCATCTGTGTATAGATGGAAATATCAACACCGCCATCTATACAAACATGGAAAAATCTACACCGCTATCTCTATAAACATGGAAATATCTGCACTGCCATCTGTAAAAACATGGAAATACCTATACAGTCATCTGTATAAACATGGAAATATCTACAATGCCTTCTGTATACACCTGGAAATATCTACACAGACATCTGCATAAACATGTAAATATCTACACTGCTATCTCTATAAACATTGAAATATCTACACCGCCATCTCTATAAACATGAAAATATCTACACTGCCATCTCCATAAACATGGAACTAACTACTCCGCCATCTGTATAAACATGGAAACATCTACACCGCCATCTGTGTGAATAAGGTAATATCTACAATGCCATCTGTATAAAGATATAAATATCTGCACCGCGAGCTGTATAAACATGGAAATATCTACATCGTTATCTATTTAAACGTGGAAATAGCAACACCGCTATTGGTATAAACATGGAAATATCTACAACGCCATCTATATAAACATGGAAATATCTACACCGCTATGTCTATAAACATGGAAATACCTACACAGCTATCTCTATAAACATGGAAATATCTACACCAATATCTGTAAAAACATGGAAATATCTACACCGCTATCTGTATAAACATGGAAATATCTACACCGCGATCTGTATAAACATGGAAATAACTTCAACGTGATCTGCATAAACATGGAAATATCTACACCGCGATCTGTATAAACATGGTAATATCTACACCACCATCTATATAAACATGGAAATATCTACACCGCCATCTGCATAAACATGGAAATATCTACAATGCCATCTGTAGAAAGATGGAAATATCTATACCGCAATCTGTAAAACATGTAAATATCTACACCGATATCTGTAAAAATATGGAAATATCTACACCGCTATCTGTATAAACATTGAAATATCTACACCGCGATCTGTATAAACATGGAAATATCTACACCGCGATCTGTATAAACATGGAAATATCTACACCGCGATCTGTATAAACATGGAAATATCTACAAAGCTCTCTCTATAAACATGGAAATATCTGCACCGCCATCTGTATAAACATGGAAATACCTACAAAGTCATCTGTATAAACATGGAAATATCTACAGCGCCATCTCTATAAACATTGACAAATCTACACTGCCATCTGTAAAAACATGGAAATATCCACACAGTCATCTGAATAAACATGGAAATATCTACACCACCATCTGTATAAACATGGAAATACCTACAATACCATCTGTATACACATGGAAATATCTACACAGACTTCTGTATAAATATGGAAATATCTACACGGCCATCTGTATAAACATGGAATTACCTACAGTGCCATCTGTAGAAAGATGGAAATATCTACACCGCTATCTCTATAAACATGGAAATATCTACACCGCCATCTCTATAAACATGAAAATATCTACACTGCCATCTCCATAAACATGGAACTAACTACTCCGCCATCTGTAAAAACATGGAAACATCTACACCGCCATCTGTGTGAATAAGGAAATATCTACAATGTCATCTGTATAAAGATATAAATATCTGCACCGCGAGCTGTATAAACATGGAAATATCTACATCGCTCTCTATTTAAACGTGGAAATACCAACACCGCTATCGGTATAAACATGGAAATATCTACAACGCCATCTATATAAACATGGAAATACCTACACCGCTATGTCTATAAACATGGAAATACCTACACAGCTATCTCAATAAACATGGAAATATCTACACCAATATCTGTAAAAACATGGAAATATCTACACCGCTATCTGTATAAACATGGAAATATCTACACCGCGATCTGTATAAACATGGAAATAACTTCACCGTGATCTGCATAAACATGGAAATATCTACACCGCTATCTGTATAAACATGGTAATATCTACACCACCATCTATATAAACATGGAAATATCTACACCGCCATCTGTATAAACATGGAAATATTTACAATGCCATCTGTAGAAAGATGGAAATATCTATACCGCAATCTGTATAAACATGTAAATATCTACACCGATATCTGTAAAAATATTGACATATCTACACCGCTATCTGTATAAACATTGAAATATCTACACCGCGATCTGTATAAACATGGAAATATCTACACCGCGATCTGTATAAACATGGAAATATCTACACCGCTATCTGTATAAACATGGAAATATCTACAAAGCTCTCTCTATAAACATGGAAATATCTGCACCGCCATCTGTATAAACATGGAAATACCTACAAAGTCATCTTTATAAACACGGAAATATCTACAGCGCCATCTCTATAAACATTGACAAATCTACACTGCCATCAGTAAAAACATGGAAATATCCACACAGTCATCTGAATAAACATGGAAATATCTAAACCACCATCTGTATAAACATGGAAATACCTACAATACCATCTGTATACACATGGAAATATCTACACAGACTTCTGTATAAATATGGAAATATCTACACGGCCATCTGTATAAACATGGAATTATCTACAGTGCCATCTGTAGAAAGATGGAAATATCTACACCGCTATCTCTATAAATATGGAAATATCTACACCGCCATCTCTATAAACATGAAAATATCCACACTGCCATCTCCATAAAGATGGAAGTATCTACTCCGCCATGTTAATAAACAAGGAAATATCTACACCACCATCTGTGTAAACATGGAAATATCTACGCCGCCATCTGTATAAACATGGAAATATCTAGACGGCCATCTGTGTATAGATGGAAATATCAACACCGCCATCTATACAAACATGGAAAAATCTACACCGCTATCTCTATAAACATGGAAATATCTGCACTGCCATCTGTAAAAACATGGAAATACCTATACAGTCATCTGTATAAACATGGAAATATCTACAATGCCTTCTGTATACACCTGGAAATATCTACACAGACATCTGCATAAACATGTAAATATCTACACTGCTATCTCTATAAACATTGAAATATCTACACCGCCATCTCTATAAACATGAAAATATCTACACTGCCATCTCCATAAACATGGAACTAACTACTCCGCCATCTGTATAAACATGGAAACATCTACACCGCCATCTGTGTGAATAAGGTAATATCTACAATGCCATCTGTATAAAGATATAAATATCTGCACCGCGAGCTGTATAAACATGGAAATATCTACATCGTTATCTATTTAAACGTGGAAATAGCAACACCGCTATTGGTATAAACATGGAAATATCTACAACGCCATCTATATAAACATGGAAATATCTACACCGCTATGTCTATAAACATGGAAATACCTACACAGCTATCTCTATAAACATGGAAATATCTACACCAATATCTGTAAAAACATGGAAATATCTACACCGCTATCTGTATAAACATGGAAATATCTACACCGCGATCTGTATAAACATGGAAATAACTTCAACGTGATCTGCATAAACATGGAAATATCTACACCGCGATCTGTATAAACATGGTAATATCTACACCACCATCTATATAAACATGGAAATATCTACACCGCCATCTGCATAAACATGGAAATATCTACAATGCCATCTGTAGAAAGATGGAAATATCTATACCGCAATCTGTAAAACATGTAAATATCTACACCGATATCTGTAAAAATATGGAAATATCTACACCGCTATCTGTATAAACATTGAAATATCTACACCGCGATCTGTATAAACATGGAAATATCTACACCGCGATCTGTATAAACATGGAAATAACTACACCGCGATCTGTATAAACATGGAAATATCTACAAAGCTCTCTCTATAAACATGGAAATATCTGCACCGCCATCTGTATAAACATGGAAATACCTACAAAGTCATCTTTATAAACATGGAAATATCTACAGCGCCATCTCTATAAACATTGACAAATCTACACTGCCATCAGTAAAAACATGGAAATATCCACACAGTCATTTGAATAAACATGGAAATATCTACACCACCATCTATATAAACATGGAAATACCTACAATACCATCTGTATACACATGGAAATATCTACACAGACTTCTGTATAAATATGGAAATATCTACACGGCCATCTGTATAAACATGGAATTATCTACAGTGCCATCTGTAGAAAGATGGAAATATCTACACCGCTATCTCTATAAATATGGAAATATCTACACCGCCATCTTTATAAACATGAAAATATCTACACTGCCATCTCCATAAAGATGGAAGTATCTACTCCGCCATGTTAATAAACACGGAAATATCTACACCACCATCTGTGTAAACATGGAAATATCTACGCCGCCATCTGTATAAACATGGAAATATTTAGACGGCCATCTGTGTATAGATGGAAATATCAACACCGCCATCTATACAAACATGGAAAAATCTACACCGCTATCTCTATAAACATGGAAATATCTGCACTGCCATCTGTAAAAACATGGAAATACCTATACAGTCATCTGTATAAACATGGAAATATCTACAATGCCTTCTGTATACACATGGAAATATCTACACTGACATCTGCATAAACATGTAAATATCTACACTGCTATCTCTATAAACATGGAAATATCTACACCACCATCTCTATAAACATGAAAATATCTACACTGCCATCTCCATAAACATGGAACTAACTACTCCGCCATCTGTATAAACATGGAAACATCTACACCGCCATCTGTGTGAATAAGGTAATATCTACAATGCCATCTGTATAAAGATATAAATATCTGCACCGCGAGCTGTATAAACATGGAAATATCTACATCGCTATCTATTTAAACGTGGAAATACCAACACCGCTATTGGTATAAACATGGAAATATCTACAACGTCATCTATATAAACATGGAAATATCTACACCGCTATGTCTATAACCATGGAAATACCTACACAGCTATCTCTATAAACATGGAAATATCTACACCAATATCTGTAAAAACATGGAAATATCTACACCTCTATCTGTATAAACATGGAAATATCTACACCGCGATCTGTATAAACATGGAAATAACTTCACCGTTATCTGCATAAACATGGAAATATCTACACTGCTATATGTATAAACATGGTAATATCTACACCACCATCTATATAAACATGGAAATATCTACACCGCCATCTGTATAAACATGGAAATATCTACAATGCCATCTGTAGAAAGATGGAAATATCTATACCGCAATCTGTATAAACATGTAAATATCTACACCGATATCTGTAAAAATATGGAAATATCTACACCGCTATCTGTATAAACATTGAAATATCTACACCGCGATCTGTATAAACATGGAAATATCTGAACCGCGATCTGTATAAACATGGAAATATCTACACCGCTATATGTATAAACATGGAAATATCTACAAAGCTCTCTCTATAAAGATGGAAATATCTGCACCGCCATCTGTATAAACATGGAAATACCTGCAAAGTCATCTTTATAAACATGGAAATATCTACAGCGCCATCTCTACAAACATTGACGAATCTACACTGCCATCTGTAAAAACATGGAAATATCCACACAGTCATCTGAATAAACATGGAAATATCTAAACCACCATCTGTATAAACATGGAAATACCTACAATACCATCTGTATACACATGGAAATATCTACACAGACTTCTGTATAAATATGGAAATATCTACACGGCCATCTGTATAAACATGGAATTATCTACAGTGCCATCTGTAGAAAGATGGAAATATCTACACCGCTATCTCTATAAATATGGAAATATCTACACCGCCATCTCTATAAACATGAAAATATCTACACTGCCATCTCCATAAAGATGGAAGTATCTACTCCGCCATGTTAGTAAACACGGAAATATCTACACCACCATCTGTGTAAACATGGAAATAACTACGCCGCCATCTGTATAAACATGGAAATATCTAGACGGCCATCTGTGTATAGATGGAATTATCAACACCGCCATCTATACAAACATGGAAATATCTACACCGCTATCTCTATAAACATGGAAATATCTGCACTGCCATCTGTAAAAACATGGAAATACCTATACAGTCATCTGTATAAACATGGAAATATCTACAAAGCCATCTGTATACACATGGAAATATCTACACAGCCATCTGTATAAACATGTAAATATCTACACTGCTATCTCTATAAACATGGAAATATCTACACCGCCATCTCTATAAACATGAAAATATCTACACTGCCATCTCCATAAACATGGAACTAACTACTCCGCCATCTGTATAAACATGGAAACATCTACACCGCCATCTGTGTGAATAAGGAAATATCTACAATGCCATCTGTATAAAGATATAAATATCTGCACCGCGAGCTGTATAAACATGGAAATATCTACACCGCTATCTGTATAAACATGGAAATATCTACAAAGCTCTCTCTATAAATATGGAAATATCTTCACCGCCATCTGTATAAACATGGAAATACCTACAAAGTCATCTGTATAAACATGGAAATATCTACAGCGCCATCTCTATAAACATTGACAAATCTACACTGCCATCTGTAAAAACATGGAAATATCCACACAGTCTTCTGAATAAACATGGAAATATCTACACCACCATCTGTATAAACATGGAAATACCTACAATACCATCTGTATACACATGGAAATATCTACACAGACTTCTGTATAAATATGGAAATATCTACACGGCCATCTGTATAAACATGGAATTATCTACAGTGCCATCTGTAGAAAGATGGAAATATCTACACCGCTATCTCTATAAATATGGAAATATCTACACCGCCATCTCTATAAACATGAAAATATCTACACTGCCATCTCCATAAAGATGGAAGTATCTACTCCGCCATGTTAATAAACACGGAAATATCTACACCACCATATGTGTAAACATGGAAATATCTACGCCGCCATCTGTATAAACATGGAAATATCTAGACGGCCATCTGTGTATAGATGGAAATATCAACACCGCCATATGTACAAACATGGAAATATCTACACCGCTATCTCTATAAACATGGAAATATCTGCACTGCCATCTGTAAAAACATGGTAATACCTATACAGTCATCTGTATAAACATGGAAATATCTACAAAGCCATCTGTATACACATGGAAATATCTACACAGCCATCTGTATAAACATGTAAATATCTACACTGCTATCTCTATAAACATGGAAATATCTACACCGCCATCTCTATAAACATGAAATTATGTACACTGCCATCTCCATAAACATGGAACTAACTACTCCGCCATCTGTATAAACATGGAAACATCTACAACGCCATCTGTGTGAATAAGGAAATATCTACAATGTCATCTGTATAAAGATATAAATATCTGCACCGCGAGCTGTATAAACATGGAAATATCTACATCGCTCTCTATTTAAACGTGGAAATACCAACACCGCTATCGGTATAAACATGGAAATATCTACAACGCCATCTATATAAACATGGAAATACCTACACCGCTATGTCTATAAACATGGAAATACCTACACAGCTATCTCAATAAACATGGAAATATCTACACCAATATCTGTAAAAACATGGAAATATCTACACCGCTATCTGTATAAACATGGAAATATCTACACCGCGATCTGTATAAACATGGAAATAACTTCACCGTGATCTGCATAAACATGGAAATATCTACACCGCTATCTGTATAAACATGGTAATATCTACACCACCATCTATATAAACATGGAAATATCTACACCGCCATCTGTATAAACATGGAAATATTTACAATGCCATCTGTAGAAAGATGGAAATATCTATACCGCAATCTGTATAAACATGTAAATATCTACACCGATATCTGTAAAAATATGGACATATCTACACCGCTATCTGTATAAACATTGAAATATCTACACCGCGATCTGTATAAACATGGAAATATCTACACCGCGATCTGTATAAACATGGAAATATCTACACCGCTATCTGTATAAACATGGAAATATCTACAAAGCTCTCTCTATAAACATGGAAATATCTGCACCGCCATCTGTATAAACATGGAAATACCTACAAAGTCATCTTTATAAACACGGAAATATCTACAGCGCCATCTCTATAAACATTGACAAATCTACACTGCCATCAGTAAAAACATGGAAATATCCACACAGTCATCTGAATAAACATGGAAATATCTAAACCACCATCTGTATAAACATGGAAATACCTACAATACCATCTGTATACACATGGAAATATCTACACAGACTTCTGTATAAATATGGAAATATCTACACGGCCATCTGTATAAACATGGAATTATCTACAGTGCCATCTGTAGAAAGATGGAAATATCTACACCGCTATCTCTATAAATATGGAAATATCTACACCGCCATCTCTATAAACATGAAAATATCCACACTGCCATCTCCATAAAGATGGAAGTATCTACTCCGCCATGTTAATAAACAAGGAAATATCTACACCACCATCTGTGTAAACATGGAAATATCTACGCCGCCATCTGTATAAACATGGAAATATCTAGACGGCCATCTGTGTATAGATGGAAATATCAACACCGCCATCTATACAAACATGGAAAAATCTACACCGCTATCTCTATAAACATGGAAATATCTGCACTGCCATCTGTAAAAACATGGAAATACCTATACAGTCATCTGTATAAACATGGAAATATCTACAATGCCTTCTGTATACACCTGGAAATATCTACACAGACATCTGCATAAACATGTAAATATCTACACTGCTATCTCTATAAACATTGAAATATCTACACCGCCATCTCTATAAACATGAAAATATCTACACTGCCATCTCCATAAACATGGAACTAACTACTCCGCCATCTGTATAAACATGGAAACATCTACACCGCCATCTGTGTGAATAAGGTAATATCTACAATGCCATCTGTATAAAGATATAAATATCTGCACCGCGAGCTGTATAAACATGGAAATATCTACATCGTTATCTATTTAAACGTGGAAATAGCAACACCGCTATTGGTATAAACATGGAAATATCTACAACGCCATCTATATAAACATGGAAATATCTACACCGCTATGTCTATAAACATGGAAATACCTACACAGCTATCTCTAAAAACATGGAAATATCTACACCAATATCTGTAAAAACATGGAAATATCTACACCGCTATCTGTATAAACATGGAAATATCTACACCGCGATCTGTATAAACATGGAAATAACTTCAACGTGATCTGCATAAACATGGAAATATCTACACCGCGATCTGTATAAACATGGTAATATCTACACCACCATCTATATAAACATGGAAATATCTACACCGCCATCTGCATAAACATGGAAATATCTACAATGCCATCTGTAGAAAGATGGAAATATCTATACCGCAATCTGTAAAACATGTAAATATCTACACCGATATCTGTAAAAATATGGAAATATCTACACCGCTATCTGTATAAACATTGAAATATCTACACCGCGATCTGTATAAACATGGAAATATCTACACCGCGATCTGTATAAATATGGAAATATCTACACCGCGATCTGTATAAACATGGAAATATCTACAAAGCTCTCTCTATAAACATGGAAATATCTGCACCGCCATCTGTATAAACATGGAAATACCTACAAAGTCATCTTTATAAACATGGAAATATCTACAGCGCCATCTCTATAAACATTGACAAATCTACACTGCCATCAGTAAAAACATGGAAATATCCACACAGTCATTTGAATAAACATGGAAATATCTAAACCACCATCTGTATAAACATGGAAATACCTACAATACCATCTGTATACACATGGAAATATCTACACAGACTTCTGTATAAATATGGAAATATCTACACGGCCATCTGTATAAACATGGAATTATCTACAGTGCCATCTGTAGAAAGATGGAAATATCTACACCGCTATCTCTATAAATATGGAAATATCTACACCGCCATCTTTATAAACATGAAAATATCTACACTGCCATCTCCATAAAGATGGAAGTATCTACTCCGCCATGTTAATAAACACGGAAATATCTACACCACCATCTGTGTAAACATGGAAATATCTACGCCGCCATCCGTATAAACATGGAAATATCTAGACGGCCATCTGTGTATAGATGGAAATATCAACACCGCCATCTATACAAACATGGAAAAATCTACACCGCTATCTCTATAAACATGGAAATATCTGCACTGCCATCTGTAAAAACATGGAAATACCTATACAGTCATCTGTATAAACATGGAAATATCTACAATGCCTTCTGTATACACATGGAAGTATCTACACTGACATCTGCATAAACATGTAAATATCTACACTGCTATCTCTATAAACATGGAAATATCTACACCGCCATCTCTATAAACATGAAAATATCTACACTGCCATCTCCATAAACATGGAACTAACTACTCCGCCATCTGTATAAACATGGAAACATCTACACCGCCATCTGTGTGAATAAGGTAATATCTACAATGCCATCTGTATAAAGATATAAATATCTGCACCGCGAGCTGTATAAACATGGAAATATCTACATCGCTATCTATTTAAACGTGGAAATACCAACACCGCTATTGGTATAAACATGGAAATATCTACAACGTCATCTATATAAACATGGAAATATCTACACCGCTATGTCTATAACCATGGAAATACCTACACAGCTATCTCTATAAACATGGAAATATCTACACCAATATCTGTAAAAACATGGAAATATCTACACCGCTATCTGTATAAACATGGAAATATCTACTCCGCGATCCGTATAAACATGGAAATAACTTCACCGTTATCTGCATAAACATGGAAATATCTACACCGCTATCTGTATAAACATGGTAATATCTACACCACCATCTATATAAACATGGAAATATCTACACCGCCTTCTGTATAAACATGGAAATATCTACAATGCCATCTGTAGAAAGATGGAAATATCTATACCGCAATCTGTATAAACATGTAAATATCTACACCGATATCTGTAAAAATATGGAAATATCTACACCGCTATCTGTATAAACATTGAAATATCTACACCGCGATCTGTATAAACATGGAAATATCTGAACCGCGATCTGTATAAACATGGAAATATCTACACCGCTATATGTATAAACATGGAAATATCTACAAAGCTCTCTCTATAAACATGGAAATATCTGCACCGCCATCTGTATAAACATGTAAATACCTGCAAAGTCATCTTTATAAACATGGAAATATCTACAGCGCCATCTCTACAAACATTGACGAATCTACACTGCCATCTGTAAAAACATGGAAATATCCACACAGTCATCTGAATAAACATGGAAATATCTAAACCACCATCTGTATAAACATGGAAATACCTACAATACCATCTGTATACACATGGAAATATCTACACAGACTTCTGTATAAATATGGAAATATCTACACGGCCATCTGTATAAACATGGAATTATCTACAGTGCCATCTGTAGAAAGATGGAAATATCTACACCGCTATCTCTATAAATATGGAAATATCTACACCGCCATCTCTATAAACATGAAAATATCTACACTGCCATCTCCATAAAGATGGAAGTATCTACTCCGCCATGTTAGTAAACACGGAAATATCTACACCACCATCTGTGTAAACATGGAAATAACTACGCCGCCATCTGTATAAACATGGAAATATCTTGACGGCCATCTGTGTATAGATGGAAATATCAACACCGCCATCTATACAAACATGGAAATATCTACACCGCTATCTCTATAAACATGGAAATATCTGCACTGCCATCTGTAAAAACATGGAAATACCTATACAGTCATCTGTATAAACATGGAAATATCTACAAAGCCATCTGTATACACATGGAAATATCTACACAGCCATCTGTATAAACATGTAAATATCTACACTGCTATCTCTATAAACATGGAAATATCTACACCGCCATCTCTATAAACATGAAAATATCTACACTGCCATCTCCATAAACATGGAACTAACTACTCCGCCATCTGTATAAACATGGAAACATCTACACCGCCATCTGTGTGAATAAGGAAATATCTACAATGCCATCTGTATAAAGATATAAATATCTGCACCGCGAGCTGTATAAACATGGAAATATCTACATCGCTATCTATTTAAACGTGAAAATACCATCACCGCTATCGGTATAAACATGGAAATATCTACAACGCCATCTATATAAACATGGAAATATCTACACCGCTATGTCAATAAACATGGAAATACCTACACCGCTATCTCTATAAACATGGAAATATCTACACCAATATCTGTAAAAACATGGAAATATCTACACCGCTATCTGTATAAACATGGAAATATCTACACCGCGATCTGTATAAACATGGAAATAACTTCACCGTGATCTGCATAAACATGGAAATATCTACACCGCTATCTGTATAAACATGGTAATATCTACACCACCATCTATATAAACATGGAAATATCTACACCGCCATCTGTATAAACATGGAAATATCTACAATGCCATCTGTAGAAAGATGGAAATATCTACACCGCAATCTGTATAAACATGGAAATATCTACACCGATATCTGTAAAAATATGGAAATATCTACACCGCTATCTGTATAAACATTGAAATATCTACACCGCGATCTGTATAAACATGGAAATATCTAAACCGCGATCTGTATAAACATGGAAATATCTACACCGCTATCTGTGTAAACATGGAAATATCTACAAAGCTCTCTCTATAAACATGGAAATATCTGCACCGCCATCTGTATAAACATGGAAATACCTACAAAGTCATCTTTATAAACATGGAAATATCTACAGCGCCATCTCTACAAACATTGACAAATCCACACTGCCATCTGTAAAAACATGGAAATATCCACACAGTCATCTGAATAAACATGGAAATATCTAAACCACCATCTGTATAAACATGGAAATACCTACAATACCATCTGTATACACATGGAAATATCTACACAGACTTCTGTATAAATATGGAAATATCTACACGGCCATCTGTATAAACATGGAATTATCTACAGTGCCATCTGTAGAAAGATGGAAATATCTACACCGCTATCTCTATAAATATGGAAATATCTACACCACCATCTCTATAAACATGAAAATATCTACACTGCCATCTCCATAAAGATGGAAGTATCTACTCCGCCATGTTAGTAAACACGGAAATATCTACACCACCATCTGTGTAAACATGGAAATAACTACGCCGCCATCTGTATAAACATGGAAATATCTAGACGGCCATCTGTGTATAGATGGAAATATCAACACCGCCATCTATACAAACATGGAAACATCTACACCGCCATCTGTGTGAATAAGGTAATATCTACAATGCCATCTGTATAAAGATATAAATATCTGCACCGCGAGCTGTATAAACATGGAAATATCTACATCGTTATCTATTTAAACGTGGAAATAGCAACACCGCTATTGGTATAAACATGGAAATATCTACAACGCCATCTATATAAACATGGAAATATCTACACCGCTATGTCTATAAACATGGAAATACCTACACAGCTATCTCTATAAACATGGAAATATCTACACCAATATCTGTAAAAACATGGAAATATCTACACCGCTATCTGTATAAACATGGAAATATCTACACCGCGATCTGTATAAACATGGAAATAACTTCAACGTGATCTGCATAAACATGGAAATATCTACACCGCGATCTGTATAAACATGGTAATATCTACACCACCATCTATATAAACATGGAAATATCTACACCGCCATCTGCATAAACATGGAAATATCTACAATGCCATCTGTAGAAAGATGGAAATATCTATACCGCAATCTGTAAAACATGTAAATATCTACACCGATATCTGTAAAAATATGGAAATATCTACACCGCTATCTGTATAAACATTGAAATATCTACACCGCGATCTGTATAAACATGGAAATATCTACACCGCGATCTGTATAAACATGGAAATAACTACACCGCGATCTGTATAAACATGGAAATATCTACAAAGCTCTCTCTATAAACATGGAAATATCTGCACCGCCATCTGTATAAACATGGAAATACCTACAAAGTCATCTTTATAAACATGGAAATATCTACAGCGCCATCTCTATAAACATTGACAAATCTACACTGCCATCAGTAAAAACATGGAAATATCCACACAGTCATTTGAATAAACATGGAAATATCTACACCACCATCTATATAAACATGGAAATACCTACAATACCATCTGTATACACATGGAAATATCTACACAGACTTCTGTATAAATATGGAAATATCTACACGGCCATCTGTATAAACATGGAATTATCTACAGTGCCATCTGTAGAAAGATGGAAATATCTACACCGCTATCTCTATAAATATGGAAATATCTACACCGCCATCTTTATAAACATGAAAATATCTACACTGCCATCTCCATAAAGATGGAAGTATCTACTCCGCCATGTTAATAAACACGGAAATATCTACACCACCATCTGTGTAAACATGGAAATATCTACGCCACCATCTGTATAAACATGGAAATATTTAGACGGCCATCTGTGTATAGATGGAAATATCAACACCGCCATCTATACAAACATGGAAAAATCTACACCGCTATCTCTATAAACATGGAAATATCTGCACTGCCATCTGTAAAAACATGGAAATACCTATACAGTCATCTGTATAAACATGGAAATATCTACAATGCCTTCTGTATACACATGGAAATATCTACACTGACATCTGCATAAACATGTAAATATCTACACTGCTATCTCTATAAACATGGAAATATCTACACCACCATCTCTATAAACATGAAAATATCTACACTGCCATCTCCATAAACATGGAACTAACTACTCCGCCATCTGTATAAACATGGAAACATCTACACCGCCATCTGTGTGAATAAGGTAATATCTACAATGCCATCTGTATAAAGATATAAATATCTGCACCGCGAGCTGTATAAACATGGAAATATCTACATCGCTATCTATTTAAACGTGGAAATACCAACACCGCTATTGGTATAAACATGGAAATATCTACAACGTCATCTATATAAACATGGAAATATCTACACCGCTATGTCTATAACCATGGAAATACCTACACAGCTATCTCTATAAACATGGAAATATCTACACCAATATCTGTAAAAACATGGAAATATCTACACCGCTATCTGTATAAACATGGAAATATCTACACCGCGATCTGTATAAACATGGAAATAACTTCACCGTTATCTGCATAAACATGGAAATATCTACACTGCTATCTGTATAAACATGGTAATATCTACACCACCATCTATATAAACATGGAAATATCTACACCGCCATCTGTATAAACATGGAAATATCTACAATGCCATCTGTAGAAAGATGGAAATATCTATACCGCAATCTGTATAAACATGTAAATATCTACACCGATATCTGTAAAAATATGGAAATATCTACACCGCTATCTGTATAAACATTGAAATATCTACACCGCGATCTGTATAAACATGGAAATATCTGAACCGCGATCTGTATAAACATGGAAATATCTACACCGCTATATGTATAAACATGGAAATATCTACAAAGCTCTCTCTATAAACATGGAAATATCTGCACCGCCATCTGTATAAACATGGAAATACCTGCAAAGTCATCTTTATAAACATGGAAATATCTACAGCGCCATCTCTACAAACATTGACGAATCTACACTGCCATCTGTAAAAACATGGAAATATCCACACAGTCATCTGAATAAACATGGAAATATCTAAACCACCATCTGTATAAACATGGAAATACCTACAATACCATCTGTATACACATGGAAATATCTACACAGACTTCTGTATAAATATGGAAATATCTACACGGCCATCTGTATAAACATGGAATTATCTACAGTGCCATCTGTAGAAAGATGGAAATATCTACACCGCTATCTCTATAAATATGGAAATATCTACACCGCCATCTCTATAAACATGAAAATATCTACACTGCCATCTCCATAAAGATGGAAGTATCTACTCCGCCATGTTAGTAAACACGGAAATATCTACACCACCATCTGTGTAAACATGGAAATAACTACGCCGCCATCTGTATAAACATGGAAATATCTAGACGGCCATCTGTGTATAGATGGAAATATCAACACCGCCATCTATACAAACATGGAAATATCTACACCGCTATCTCTATAAACATGGAAATATCTGCACTGCCATCTGTAAAAACATGGAAATACCTATACAGTCATCTGTATAAACATGGAAATATCTACAAAGCCATCTGTATACACATGGAAATATCTACACAGCCATCTGTATAAACATGTAAATATCTACACTGCTATCTCTATAAACATGGAAATATCTACACCGCCATCTCTATAAACATGAAAATATCTACACTGCCATCTCCATAAACATGGAACTAACTACTCCGCCATCTGTATAAACATGGAAACATCTACACCGCCATCTGTGTGAATAAGGAAATATCTACAATGCCATCTGTATAAAGATATAAATATCTGCACCGCGAGCTGTATAAACATGGAAATATCTACACCGCTATCTGTATAAACATGGAAATATCTACAAAGCTCTCTCTATAAATATGGAAATATCTTCACCGCCATCTGTATAAACATGGAAATACCTACAAAGTCATCTGTATAAACATGGAAATATCTACAGCGCCATCTCTATAAACATTGACAAATCTACACTGCCATCTGTAAAAACATGGAAATATCCACACAGTCTTCTGAATAAACATGGAAATATCTACACCACCATCTGTATAAACATGGAAATACCTACAATACCATCTGTATACACATGGAAATATCTACACAGACTTCTGTATAAATATGGAAATATCTACACGGCCATCTGTATAAACATGGAATTATCTACAGTGCCATCTGTAGAAAGATGGAAATATCTACACCGCTATCTCTATAAATATGGAAATATCTACACCGCCATCTCTATAAACATGAAAATATCTACACTGCCATCTCCATAAAGATGGAAGTATCTACTCCGCCATGTTAATAAACACGGAAATATCTACACCACCATATGTGTAAACATGGAAATATCTACGCCGCCATCTGTATAAACATGGAAATATCTAGACGGCCATCTGTGTATAGATGGAAATATCAACACCGCCATATGTACAAACATGGAAATATCTACACCGCTATCTCTATAAACATGGAAATATCTGCACTGCCATCTGTAAAAACATGGTAATACCTATACAGTCATCTGTATAAACATGGAAATATCTACAAAGCCATCTGTATACACATGGAAATATCTACACAGCCATCTGTATAAACATGTAAATATCTACACTGCTATCTCTATAAACATGGAAATATCTACACCGCCATCTCTATAAACATGAAATTATGTACACTGCCATCTCCATAAACATGGAACTAACTACTCCGCCATCTGTATAAACATGGAAACATCTACAACGCCATCTGTGTGAATAAGGAAATATCTACAATGTCATCTGTATAAAGATATAAATATCTGCACCGCGAGCTGTATAAACATGGAAATATCTACATCGCTCTCTATTTAAACGTGGAAATACCAACACCGCTATCGGTATAAACATGGAAATATCTACAACGCCATCTATATAAACATGGAAATACCTACACCGCTATGTCTATAAACATGGAAATACCTACACAGCTATCTCAATAAACATGGAAATATCTACACCAATATCTGTAAAAACATGGAAATATCTACACCGCTATCTGTATAAACATGGAAATATCTACACCGCGATCTGTATAAACATGGAAATAACTTCACCGTGATCTGCATAAACATGGAAATATCTACACCGCTATCTGTATAAACATGGTAATATCTACACCACCATCTATATAAACATGGAAATATCTACACCGCCATCTGTATAAACATGGAAATATTTACAATGCCATCTGTAGAAAGATGGAAATATCTATACCGCAATCTGTATAAACATGTAAATATCTACACCGATATCTGTAAAAATATGGACATATCTACACCGCTATCTGTATAAACATTGAAATATCTACACCGCGATCTGTATAAACATGGAAATATCTACACCGCGATCTGTATAAACATGGAAATATCTACACCGCTATCTGTATAAACATGGAAATATCTACAAAGCTCTCTCTATAAACATGGAAATATCTGCACCGCCATCTGTATAAACATGGAAATACCTACAAAGTCATCTTTATAAACACGGAAATATCTACAGCGCCATCTCTATAAACATTGACAAATCTACACTGCCATCAGTAAAAACATGGAAATATCCACACAGTCATCTGAATAAACATGGAAATATCTAAACCACCATCTGTATAAACATGGAAATACCTACAATACCATCTGTATACACATGGAAATATCTACACAGACTTCTGTATAAATATGGAAATATCTACACGGCCATCTGTATAAACATGGAATTATCTACAGTGCCATCTGTAGAAAGATGGAAATATCTACACCGCTATCTCTATAAATATGGAAATATCTACACCGCCATCTCTATAAACATGAAAATATCCACACTGCCATCTCCATAAAGATGGAAGTATCTACTCCGCCATGTTAATAAACAAGGAAATATCTACACCACCATCTGTGTAAACATGGAAATATCTACGCCGCCATCTGTATAAACATGGAAATATCTAGACGGCCATCTGTGTATAGATGGAAATATCAACACCGCCATCTATACAAACATGGAAAAATCTACACCGCTATCTCTATAAACATGGAAATATCTGCACTGCCATCTGTAAAAACATGGAAATACCTATACAGTCATCTGTATAAACATGGAAATATCTACAATGCCTTCTGTATACACCTGGAAATATCTACACAGACATCTGCATAAACATGTAAATATCTACATTGCTATCTCTATAAACATTGAAATATCTACACCGCCATCTCTATAAACATGGAAATATCTACACCGCGATCTGTATAAACATGGAAATATCTACACCGCTATCTGTATAAACATGGAAATATCTACAAAGCTCTCTCTATAAACATGGAAATATCTGCACCGCCATCTGTATAAACATGGAAATACCTACAAAGTCATCTTTATAAACACGGAAATATCTACAGCGCCATCTCTATAAACATTGACAAATCTACACTGCCATCAGTAAAAACATGGAAATATCCACACAGTCATTTGAATAAACATGGAAATATCTAAACCACCATCTGTATAAACATGGAAATACCTACAATACCATCTGTATACACATGGAAATATCTACACAGACTTCTGTATAAATATGGAAATATCTACACGGCCATCTGTATAAACATGGAATTATCTACAGTGCCATCTGTAGAAAGATGGAAATATCTACACCGCTATCTCTATAAATATGGAAATATCTACACCGCCATCTTTATAAACATGAAAATATCTACACTGCCATCTCCATAAAGATGGAAGTATCTACTCCGCCATGTTAATAAACACGGAAATATCTACACCACCATCTGTGTAAACATGGAAATATCTACGCCGCCATCCGTATAAACATGGAAATATCTAGACGGCCATCTGTGTATAGATGGAAATATCAACACCGCCATCTATACAAACATGGAAAAATCTACACCGCTATCTCTATAAACATGGAAATATCTGCACTGCCATCTGTAAAAACATGGAAATACCTATACAGTCATCTGTATAAACATGGAAATATCTACAATGCCTTCTGTATACACATGGAAGTATCTACACTGACATCTGCATAAACATGTAAATATCTACACTGCTATCTCTATAAACATGGAAATATCTACACCGCCATCTCTATAAACATGAAAATATCTACACTGCCATCTCCATAAACATGGAACTAACTACTCCGCCATCAGTATAAACATGGAAACATCTACACCGCCATCTGTGTGAATAAGGTAATATCTACAATGCCATCTGTATAAAGATATAAATATCTGCACCGCGAGCTGTATAAACATGGAAATATCTACATCGCTATCTATTTAAACGTGGAAATACCAACACCGCTATTGGTATAAACATGGAAATATCTACAACGTCATCTATATAAACATGGAAATATCTACACCGCTATGTCTATAACCATGGAAATACCTACACAGCTATCTCTATAAACATGGAAATATCTACACCAATATCTGTAAAAACATGGAAATATCTACACCGCTATCTGTATAAACATGGAAATATCTACACCGCGATCCGTATAAACATGGAAATAACTTCACCGTTATCTGCATAAACATGGAAATATCTACACCGCTATCTGTATAAACATGGTAATATCTACACCACCATCTATATAAACATGGAAATATCTACACCAGCATCTGTATAAACATGGAAATATCTACAATGCCATCTGTAGAAAGATGGAAATATCTATACCGCAATCTGTATAAACATGTAAATATCTACACCGATATCTGTAAAAATATGGAAATATCTACACCGCTATCTGTATAAACATTGAAATATCTACACCGCGATCTGTATAAACATGGAAATATCTGAACCGCGATCTGTATAAACATGGAAATATCTACACCGATATATGTATAAACATGGAAATATCTACAAAGCTCTCTCTATAAACATGGAAATATCTGCACCGCCATCTGTATAAACATGTAAATACCTGCAAAGTCATCTTTATAAACATGGAAATATCTACAGCGCCATCTCTACAAACATTGACGAATCTACACTGCCATCTGTAAAAACATGGAAATATCCACACAGTCATCTGAATAAACATGGAAATATCTAAACCACCATCTGTATAAACATGGAAATACCTACAATACCATCTGTATACACATGGAAATATCTACACAGACTTCTGTATAAATATGGAAATATCTACACGGCCATCTGTATAAACATGGAATTATCTACAGTGCCATCTGTAGAAAGATGGAAATATCTACACCGCTATCTCTATAAATATGGAAATATCTACACCGCCATCTCTATAAACATGAAAATATCTACACTGCCATCTCCATAAAGATGGAAGTATCTACTCCGCCATGTTAGTAAACACGGAAATATCTACACCACCATCTGTGTAAACATGGAAATAACTACGCCGCCATCTGTATAAACATGGAAATATCTAGACGGCCATCTGTGTATAGATGGAAATATCAACACCGCCATCTATACAAACATGGAAATATCTACACCGCTATCTCTATAAACATGGAAATATCTGCACTGCCATCTGTAAAAACATGGAAATACCTATACAGTCATCTGTATAAACATGGAAATATCTACAAAGCCATCTGTATACACATGGAAATATCTACACAGCCATCTGTATAAACATGTAAATATCTACACTGCTATCTCTATAAACATGGAAATATCTACACCGCCATCTCTATAAACATGAAAATATCTACACTGCCATCTCCATAAACATGGAACTAACTACTCCGCCATCTGTATAAACATGGAAACATCTACACCGCCATCTGTGTGAATAAGGAAATATCTACAATGCCATCTGTATAAAGATATAAATATCTGCACCGCGAGCTGTATAAACATGGAAATATCTACATCGCTATCTATTTAAACGTGAAAATACCATCACCGCTATCGGTATAAACATGGAAATATCTACAACGCCATCTATATAAACATGGAAATATCTACACCGCTATGTCAATAAACATGGAAATACCTACACCGCTATCTCTATAAACATGGAAATATCTACACCAATATCTGTAAAAACATGGAAATATCTACACCGCTATCTGTATAAACATGGAAATATCTACACCGCGATCTGTATAAACATGGAAATAACTTCACCGTGATCTGCATAAACATGGAAATATCTACACCGATATCTGTATAAACATGGTAATATCTACACCACCATCTATATAAACATGGAAATATCTACACCGCCATCTGTATAAACATGGAAATATCTACAATGCCATCTGTAGAAAGATGGAAATATCTACACCGCAATCTGTATAAACATGGAAATATCTACACCGATATCTGTAAAAATATGGAAATATCTACACCGCTATCTGTATAAACATTGAAATATCTACACCGCGATCTGTATAAACATGGAAATATCTAAACCGCGATCTGTATAAACATGGAAATATCTACACCGCTATCTGTGTAAACATGGAAATATCTACAAAGCTCTCTCTATAAACATGGAAATATCTGCACCGCCATCTGTATAAACATGGAAATACCTACAAAGTCATCTTTATAAACATGGAAATATCTACAGCGCCATCTCTACAAACATTGACAAATCCACACTGCCATCTGTAAAAACATGGAAATATCCACACAGTCATCTGAATAAACATGGAAATATCTAAACCACCATCTGTATAAACATGGAAATACCTACAATACCATCTGTATACACATGGAAATATCTACACAGACTTCTGTATAAATATGGAAATATCTACACGGCCATCTGTATAAACATGGAATTATCTACAGTGCCATCTGTAGAAAGATGGAAATATCTACACCGCTATCTCTATAAATATGGAAATATCTACACCGCCATCTCTATAAACATGAAAATATCTACACTGCCATCTCCATAAAGATGGAAGTATCTACTCCGCCATGTTAGTAAACACGGAAATATCTACACCACCATCTGTGTAAACATGGAAATAACTACGCCGCCATCTGTATAAACATGGAAATATCTAGACGGCCATCTGTGTATAGATGGAAATATCAACACCGCCATCTATACAAACATGGACATATCTACACCGCTATCTCTATAAACATGGAAATATCTGCACTGCCATCTCTATAAACATGAAAATATCTACACTGCCATCTCCATAAACATGGAACTAACTACTCCGCCATCTGTATAAACATGGAAACATCTACACCGCCATCTGTGTGAATAAGGAAATATCTACAATGCCATCTGTATAAAGATATAAATATCTGCACCGCGAGCTGTATAAACATGGAAATATCTACACCGCTATCTGTATAAACATGGAAATATCTACAAAGCTCTCTCTATAAATATGGAAATATCTTCACCGCCATCTGTATAAACATGGAAATACCTACAAAGTCATCTGTATAAACATGGAAATATCTACAGCGCCATCTCTATAAACATTGACAAATCTACACTGCCATCTGTAAAAACATGGAAATATCCACACAGTCTTCTGAATAAACATGGAAATATCTACACCACCATCTGTATAAACATGGAAATACCTACAATACCATCTGTATACACATGGAAATATCTACACAGACTTCTGTATAAATATGGAAATATCTACACGGCCATCTGTATAAACATGGAATTATCTACAGTGCCATCTGTAGAAAGATGGAAATATCTACACCGCTATCTCTATAAATATGGAAATATCTACACCGCCATCTCTATAAACATGAAAATATCTACACTGCCATCTCCATAAAGATGGAAGTATCTACTCCGCCATGTTAATAAACACGGAAATATCTACACCACCATATGTGTAAACATGGAAATATCTACGCCGCCATCTGTATAAACATGGAAATATCTAGACGGCCATCTGTGTATAGATGGAAATATCAACACCGCCATATGTACAAACATGGAAATATCTACACCGCTATCTCTATAAACATGGAAATATCTGCACTGCCATCTGTAAAAACATGGTAATACCTATACAGTCATCTGTATAAACATGGAAATATCTTCAAAGCCATCTGTATACACATGGAAATATCTACACAGCCATCTGTATAAACATGTAAATATCTACACTGCTATCTCTATAAACATGGAAATATCTACACCGCCATCTCTATAAACATGAAATTATGTACACTGCCATCTCCATAAACATGGAACTAACTACTCCGCCATCTGTATAAACATGGAAACATCTACAATGCCATCTGTGTGAATAAGGAAATATCTACAATGTCATCTGTATAAAGATATAAATATCTGCACCGCGAGCTGTATAAACATGGAAATATCTACATCGCTCTCTATTTAAACGTGGAAATACCAACACCGCTATCGGTATAAACATGGAAATATCTACAACGCCATCTATATAAACATGGAAATACCTACACCGCTATGTCTATAAACATGGAAATACCTACACAGCTATCTCAATAAACATGGAAATATCTACACCAATATCTGTAAAAACATGGAAATATCTACACCGCTATCTGTATAAACATGGAAATATCTACACCGCGATCTGTATAAACATGGAAATAACTTCACCGTGATCTGCATAAACATGGAAATATCTACACCGCTATCTGTATAAACATGGTAATATCTACACCACCATCTGTATAAACATGGAAATATCTACACCGCCATCTGTATAAACATGGAAATATTTACAATGCCATCTGTAGAAAGATGGAAATATCTATACCGCAATCTGTATAAACATGTAAATATCTACACCGATATCTGTAAAAATATGGACATATCTACACCGCTATCTGTATAAACATTGAAATATCTACACCGCGATCTGTATAAACATGGAAATATCTACACCGCGATCTGTATAAACATGGAAATATCTACACCGCTATCTGTATAAACATGGAAATATCTACAAAGCTCTCTATATAAACATGGAAATATCTGCACCGCCATCTGTATAAACATGGAAATACCTACAAAGTCATCTTTATAAACACGGAAATATCTACAGCGCCATCTCTATAAACATTGACAAATCTACACTGCCATCAGTAAAAACATGGAAATATCCACACAGTCATCTGAATAAACATGGAAATATCTAAACCACCATCTGTATAAACATGGAAATACCTACAATACCATCTGTATACACATGGAAATATCTACACAGACTTCTGTATAAATATGGAAATATCTACACGGCCATCTGTATAAACATGGAATTATCTACAGTGCCATCTGTAGAAAGATGGAAATATCTACACCGCTATCTCTATAAATATGGAAATATCTACACCGCCATCTCTATAAACATGAAAATATCCACACTGCCATCTCCATAAAGATGGAAGTATCTACTCCGCCATGTTAATAAACAAGGAAATATCTACACCACCATCTGTGTAAACATGGAAATATCTACGCCGCCATCTGTATAAACATGGAAATATCTAGACGGCCATCTGTGTATAGATGGAAATATCAACACCGCCATCTATACAAACATGGAAAAATCTACACCGCTATCTCTATAAACATGGAAATATCTGCACTGCCATCTGTAAAAACATGGAAATACCTATACAGTCATCTGTATAAACATGGAAATATCTACAATGCCTTCTGTATACACCTGGAAATATCTACACAGACATCTGCATAAACATGTAAATATCTACACTGCTATCTCTATAAACATTGAAATATCTACACCGCCATCTCTATAAACATGAAAATATCTACACTGCCATCTCCATAAACATGGAACTAACTACTCCGCCATCTGTATAAACATGGAAACATCTACACCGCCATCTGTGTGAATAAGGTAATATCTACAATGCCATCTGTATAAAGATATAAATATCTGCACCGCGAGCTGTATAAACATGGAAATATCTACATCGTTATCTATTTAAACGTGGAAATAGCAACACCGCTATTGTTCTAAACATGGAAATATCTACAACGCCATCTATATAAACATGGAAATATCTACACCGCTATGTCTATAAACATGGAAATACCTACACAGCTATCTCTATAAACATGGAAATATCTACACCAATATCTGTAAAAACATGGAAATATCTACACCGCTATCTGTATAAACATGGAAATATCTACACCGCGATCTGTATAAACATGGAAATAACTTCAACGTGATCTGCATAAACATGGAAATATCTACACCGCGATCTGTATAAACATGGTAATATCTACACCACCATCTATATAAACATGGAAATATCTACACCGCCATCTGCATAAACATGGAAATATCTACAATGCCATCTGTAGAAAGATGGAAATATCTATACCGCAATCTGTAAAACATGTAAATATCTACACCGATATCTGTAAAAATATGGAAATATCTACACCGCTATCTGTATAAACATTGAAATATCTACACCGCGATCTGTATAAACATGGAAATATCTACACCGCGATCTGTATAAACATGGAAATATCTACACCGCGATCTGTATAAACATGGAAATATCTACAAAGCTCTCTCTATAAACATGGAAATATCTGCACCGCCATCTGTATAAACATGGAAATACCTACAAAGTCATCTTTATAAACATGGAAATATCTACAGCGCCATCTCTATAAACATTGACAAATCTACACTGCCATCAGTAAAAACATGGAAATATCCACACAGTCATTTGAATAAACATGGAAATATCTAAACCACCATCTGTATAAACATGGAAATACCTACAATACCATCTGTATACACATGGAAATATCTACACAGACTTCTGTATAAATATGGAAATATCTACACGGCCATCTGTATAAACATGGAATTATCTACAGTGCCATCTGTAGAAAGATGGAAATATCTACACCGCTATCTCTATAAATATGGAAATATCTACACCGCCATCTTTATAAACATGAAAATATCTACACTGCCATCTCCATAAAGATGGAAGTATCTACTCCGCCATGTTAATAAACACGGAAATATCTACACCACCATCTGTGTAAACATGGAAATATCTACGCCGCCATCTGTATAAACATGGAAATATCTAGACGGCCATCTGTGTATAGATGGAAATATCAACACCGCCATCTATACAAACATGGAAAAATCTACACCGCTATCTCTATAAACATGGAAATATCTGCACTGCCATCTGTAAAAACATGGAAATACCTATACAGTCATCTGTATAAACATGGAAATATCTTCAATGCCTTCTGTATACACCTGGAAATATCTACACAGACATCTGCATAAACATGTAAATATCTACATTGCTATCTCTATAAACATTGAAATATCTACACCGCCATCTCTATAAACATGGAAATATCTACACCGCGATCTGTATAAACATGGAAATATCTACACCGCTATCTGTATAAACATGGAAATATCTACAAAGCTCTCTCTATAAACATGGAAATATCTGCACCGCCATCTGTATAAACATGGAAATACCTACAAAGTCATCTTTATAAACACGGAAATATCTACAGCGCCATCTCTATAAACATTGACAAATCTACACTGCCATCAGTAAAAACATGGAAATATCCACACAGTCATTTGAATAAACATGGAAATATCTAAACCACCATCTGTATAAACATGGAAATACCTACAATACCATCTGTATACACATGGAAATATCTACACAGACTTCTGTATAAATATGGAAATATCTACACGGCCATCTGTATAAACATGGAATTATCTACAGTGCCATCTGTAGAAAGATGGAAATATCTACACCGCTATCTCTATAAATATGGAAATATCTACACCGCCATCTTTATAAACATGAAAATATCTACACTGCCATCTCCATAAAGATGGAAGTATCTACTCCGCCATGTTAATAAACACGGAAATATCTACACCACCATCTGTGTAAACATGGAAATATCTACGCCGCCATCCGTATAAACATGGAAATATCTAGACGGCCATCTGTGTATAGATGGAAATATCAACACCGCCATCTATACAAACATGGAAAAATCTACACCGCTATCTCTATAAACATGGAAATATCTGCACTGCCATCTGTAAAAACATGGAAATACCTATACAGTCATCTGTATAAACATGGAAATATCTACAATGCCTTCTGTATACACATGGAAGTATCTACACTGACATCTGCATAAACATGTAAATATCTACACTGCTATCTCTATAAACATGGAAATATCTACACCGCCATCTCTATAAACATGAAAATATCTACACTGCCATCTCCATAAACATGGAACTAACTACTCCGCCATCAGTATAAACATGGAAACATCTACACCGCCATCTGTGTGAATAAGGTAATATCTACAATGCCATCTGTATAAAGATATAAATATCTGCACCGCGAGCTGTATAAACATGGAAATATCTACATCGCTATCTATTTAAACGTGGAAATACCAACACCGCTATTGGTATAAACATGGAAATATCTACAACGTCATCTATATAAACATGGAAATATCTACACCGCTATGTCTATAACCATGGAAATACCTACACAGCTATCTCTATAAACATGGAAATATCTACACCAATATCTGTAAAAACATGGAAATATCTACACCGCTATCTGTATAAACATGGAAATATCTACACCGCGATCCGTATAAACATGGAAATAACTTCACCGTTATCTGCATAAACATGGAAATATCTACACCGCTATCTGTATAAACATGGTAATATCTACACCACCATCTATATAAACATGGAAATATCTACACCAGCATCTGTATAAACATGGAAATATCTACAATGCCATCTGTAGAAAGATGGAAATATCTATACCGCAATCTGTATAAACATGTAAATATCTACACCGATATCTGTAAAAATATGGAAATATCTACACCGCTATCTGTATAAACATTGAAATATCTACACCGCGATCTGTATAAACATGGAAATATCTGAACCGCGATCTGTATAAACATGGAAATATCTACACCGATATATGTATAAACATGGAAATATCTACAAAGCTCTCTCTATAAACATGGAAATATCTGCACCGCCATCTGTATAAACATGTAAATACCTGCAAAGTCATCTTTATAAACATGGAAATATCTACAGCGCCATCTCTACAAACATTGACGAATCTACACTGCCATCTGTAAAAACATGGAAATATCCACACAGTCATCTGAATAAACATGGAAATATCTAAACCACCATCTGTATAAACATGGAAATACCTACAATACCATCTGTATACACATGGAAATATCTACACAGACTTCTGTATAAATATGGAAATATCTACACGGCCATCTGTATAAACATGGAATTATCTACAGTGCCATCTGTAGAAAGATGGAAATATCTACACCGCTATCTCTATAAATATGGAAATATCTACACCGCCATCTCTATAAACATGAAAATATCTACACTGCCATCTCCATAAAGATGGAAGTATCTACTCCGCCATGTTAGTAAACACGGAAATATCTACACCACCATCTGTGTAAACATGGAAATAACTACGCCGCCATCTGTATAAACATGGAAATATCTAGACGGCCATCTGTGTATAGATGGAAATATCAACACCGCCATCTATACAAACATGGAAATATCTACACCGCTATCTCTATAAACATGGAAATATCTGCACTGCCATCTGTAAAAACATGGAAATACCTATACAGTCATCTGTATAAACATGGAAATATCTACAAAGCCATCTGTATACACATGGAAATATCTACACAGCCATCTGTATAAACATGTAAATATCTACACTGCTATCTCTATAAACATGGAAATATCTACACCGCCATCTCTATAAACATGAAAATATCTACACTGCCATCTCCATAAACATGGAACTAACTACTCCGCCATCTGTATAAACATGGAAACATCTACACCGCCATCTGTGTGAATAAGGAAATATCTACAATGCCATCTGTATAAAGATATAAATATCTGCACCGCGAGCTGTATAAACATGGAAATATCTACATCGCTATCTATTTAAACGTGAAAATACCATCACCGCTATCGGTATAAACATGGAAATATCTACAACGCCATCTATATAAACATGGAAATATCTACACCGCTATGTCAATAAACATGGAAATACCTACACCGCTATCTCTATAAACATGGAAATATCTACACCAATATCTGTAAAAACATGGAAATATCTACACCGCTATCTGTATAAACATGGAAATATCTACACCGCGATCTGTATAAACATGGAAATAACTTCACCGTGATCTGCATAAACATGGAAATATCTACACCGATATCTGTATAAACATGGTAATATCTACACCACCATCTATATAAACATGGAAATATCTACACCGCCATCTGTATAAACATGGAAATATCTACAATGCCATCTGTAGAAAGATGGAAATATCTACACCGCAATCTGTATAAACATGGAAATATCTACACCGATATCTGTAAAAATATGGAAATATCTACACCGCTATCTGTATAAACATTGAAATATCTACACCGCGATCTGTATAAACATGGAAATATCTAAACCGCGATCTGTATAAACATGGAAATATCTACACCGCTATCTGTGTAAACATGGAAATATCTACAAAGCTCTCTCTATAAACATGGAAATATCTGCACCGCCATCTGTATAAACATGGAAATACCTACAAAGTCATCTTTATAAACATGGAAATATCTACAGCGCCATCTCTACAAACATTGACAAATCCACACTGCCATCTGTAAAAACATGGAAATATCCACACAGTCATCTGAATAAACATGGAAATATCTAAACCACCATCTGTATAAACATGGAAATACCTACAATACCATCTGTATACACATGGAAATATCTACACAGACTTCTGTATAAATATGGAAATATCTACACGGCCATCTGTATAAACATGGAATTATCTACAGTGCCATCTGTAGAAAGATGGAAATATCTACACCGCTATCTCTATAAATATGGAAATATCTACACCGCCATCTCTATAAACATGAAAATATCTACACTGCCATCTCCATAAAGATGGAAGTATCTACTCCGCCATGTTAGTAAACACGGAAATATCTACACCACCATCTGTGTAAACATGGAAATAACTACGCCGCCATCTGTATAAACATGGAAATATCTAGACGGCCATCTGTGTATAGATGGAAATATCAACACCGCCATCTATACAAACATGGACATATCTACACCGCTATCTCTATAAACATGGAAATATCTGCACTGCCATCTCTATAAACATGAAAATATCTACACTGCCATCTCCATAAACATGGAACTAACTACTCCGCCATCTGTATAAACATGGAAACATCTACACCGCCATCTGTGTGAATAAGGAAATATCTACAATGCCATCTGTATAAAGATATAAATATCTGCACCGCGAGCTGTATAAACATGGAAATATCTACACCGCTATCTGTATAAACATGGAAATATCTACAAAGCTCTCTCTATAAATATGGAAATATCTTCACCGCCATCTGTATAAACATGGAAATACCTACAAAGTCATCTGTATAAACATGGAAATATCTACAGCGCCATCTCTATAAACATTGACAAATCTACACTGCCATCTGTAAAAACATGGAAATATCCACACAGTCTTCTGAATAAACATGGAAATATCTACACCACCATCTGTATAAACATGGAAATACCTACAATACCATCTGTATACACATGGAAATATCTACACAGACTTCTGTATAAATATGGAAATATCTACACGGCCATCTGTATAAACATGGAATTATCTACAGTGCCATCTGTAGAAAGATGGAAATATCTACACCGCTATCTCTATAAATATGGAAATATCTACACCGCCATCTCTATAAACATGAAAATATCTACACTGCCATCTCCATAAAGATGGAAGTATCTACTCCGCCATGTTAATAAACACGGAAATATCTACACCACCATATGTGTAAACATGGAAATATCTACGCCGCCATCTGTATAAACATGGAAATATCTAGACGGCCATCTGTGTATAGATGGAAATATCAACACCGCCATATGTACAAACATGGAAATATCTACACCGCTATCTCTATAAACATGGAAATATCTGCACTGCCATCTGTAAAAACATGGTAATACCTATACAGTCATCTGTATAAACATGGAAATATCTTCAAAGCCATCTGTATACACATGGAAATATCTACACAGCCATCTGTATAAACATGTAAATATCTACACTGCTATCTCTATAAACATGGAAATATCTACACCGCCATCTCTATAAACATGAAATTATGTACACTGCCATCTCCATAAACATGGAACTAACTACTCCGCCATCTGTATAAACATGGAAACATCTACAATGCCATCTGTGTGAATAAGGAAATATCTACAATGTCATCTGTATAAAGATATAAATATCTGCACCGCGAGCTGTATAAACATGGAAATATCTACATCGCTCTCTATTTAAACGTGGAAATACCAACACCGCTATCGGTATAAACATGGAAATATCTACAACGCCATCTATATAAACATGGAAATACCTACACCGCTATGTCTATAAACATGGAAATACCTACACAGCTATCTCAATAAACATGGAAATATCTACACCAATATCTGTAAAAACATGGAAATATCTACACCGCTATCTGTATAAACATGGAAATATCTACACCGCGATCTGTATAAACATGGAAATAACTTCACCGTGATCTGCATAAACATGGAAATATCTACACCGCTATCTGTATAAACATGGTAATATCTACACCACCATCTGTATAAACATGGAAATATCTACACCGCCATCTGTATAAACATGGAAATATTTACAATGCCATCTGTAGAAAGATGGAAATATCTATACCGCAATCTGTATAAACATGTAAATATCTACACCGATATCTGTAAAAATATGGACATATCTACACCGCTATCTGTATAAACATTGAAATATCTACACCGCGATCTGTATAAACATGGAAATATCTACACCGCGATCTGTATAAACATGGAAATATCTACACCGCTATCTGTATAAACATGGAAATATCTACAAAGCTCTCTATATAAACATGGAAATATCTGCACCGCCATCTGTATAAACATGGAAATACCTACAAAGTCATCTTTATAAACACGGAAATATCTACAGCGCCATCTCTATAAACATTGACAAATCTACACTGCCATCAGTAAAAACATGGAAATATCCACACAGTCATCTGAATAAACATGGAAATATCTAAACCACCATCTGTATAAACATGGAAATACCTACAATACCATCTGTATACACATGGAAATATCTACACAGACTTCTGTATAAATATGGAAATATCTACACGGCCATCTGTATAAACATGGAATTATCTACAGTGCCATCTGTAGAAAGATGGAAATATCTACACCGCTATCTCTATAAATATGGAAATATCTACACCGCCATCTCTATAAACATGAAAATATCCACACTGCCATCTCCATAAAGATGGAAGTATCTACTCCGCCATGTTAATAAACAAGGAAATATCTACACCACCATCTGTGTAAACATGGAAATATCTACGCCGCCATCTGTATAAACATGGAAATATCTAGACGGCCATCTGTGTATAGATGGAAATATCAACACCGCCATCTATACAAACATGGAAAAATCTACACCGCTATCTCTATAAACATGGAAATATCTGCACTGCCATCTGTAAAAACATGGAAATACCTATACAGTCATCTGTATAAACATGGAAATATCTACAATGCCTTCTGTATACACCTGGAAATATCTACACAGACATCTGCATAAACATGTAAATATCTACACTGCTATCTCTATAAACATTGAAATATCTACACCGCCATCTCTATAAACATGAAAATATCTACACTGCCATCTCCATAAACATGGAACTAACTACTCCGCCATCTGTATAAACATGGAAACATCTACACCGCCATCTGTGTGAATAAGGTAATATCTACAATGCCATCTGTATAAAGATATAAATATCTGCACCGCGAGCTGTATAAACATGGAAATATCTACATCGTTATCTATTTAAACGTGGAAATAGCAACACCGCTATTGTTCTAAACATGGAAATATCTACAACGCCATCTATATAAACATGGAAATATCTACACCGCTATGTCTATAAACATGGAAATACCTACACAGCTATCTCTATAAACATGGAAATATCTACACCAATATCTGTAAAAACATGGAAATATCTACACCGCTATCTGTATAAACATGGAAATATCTACACCGCGATCTGTATAAACATGGAAATAACTTCAACGTGATCTGCATAAACATGGAAATATCTACACCGCGATCTGTATAAACATGGTAATATCTACACCACCATCTATATAAACATGGAAATATCTACACCGCCATCTGCATAAACATGGAAATATCTACAATGCCATCTGTAGAAAGATGGAAATATCTATACCGCAATCTGTAAAACATGTAAATATCTACACCGATATCTGTAAAAATATGGAAATATCTACACCGCTATCTGTATAAACATTGAAATATCTACACCGCGATCTGTATAAACATGGAAATATCTACACCGCGATCTGTATAAACATGGAAATATCTACACCGCGATCTGTATAAACATGGAAATATCTACAAAGCTCTCTCTATAAACATGGAAATATCTGCACCGCCATCTGTATAAACATGGAAATACCTACAAAGTCATCTTTATAAACATGGAAATATCTACAGCGCCATCTCTATAAACATTGACAAATCTACACTGCCATCAGTAAAAACATGGAAATATCCACACAGTCATTTGAATAAACATGGAAATATCTAAACCACCATCTGTATAAACATGGAAATACCTACAATACCATCTGTATACACATGGAAATATCTACACAGACTTCTGTATAAATATGGAAATATCTACACGGCCATCTGTATAAACATGGAATTATCTACAGTGCCATCTGTAGAAAGATGGAAATATCTACACCGCTATCTCTATAAATATGGAAATATCTACACCGCCATCTTTATAAACATGAAAATATCTACACTGCCATCTCCATAAAGATGGAAGTATCTACTCCGCCATGTTAATAAACACGGAAATATCTACACCACCATCTGTGTAAACATGGAAATATCTACGCCGCCATCTGTATAAACATGGAAATATCTAGACGGCCATCTGTGTATAGATGGAAATATCAACACCGCCATCTATACAAACATGGAAAAATCTACACCGCTATCTCTATAAACATGGAAATATCTGCACTGCCATCTGTAAAAACATGGAAATACCTATACAGTCATCTGTATAAACATGGAAATATCTACAATGCCTTCTGTATACACATGGAAGTATCTACACTGACATCTGCATAAACATGTAAATATCTACACTGCTATCTCTATAAACATGGAAATATCTACACCGCCATCTCTATAAACATGAAAATATCTACACTGCCATCTCCATAAACATGGAACTAACTACTCCGCCATCTGTATAAACATGGAAACATCTACACCGCCATCTGTGTGAATAAGGTAATATCTACAATGCCATCTGTATAAAGATATAAATATCTGCACCGCGAGCTGTATAAACATGGAAATATCTACATCGCTATCTATTTAAACGTGGAAATACCAACACCGCTATTGGTATAAACATGGAAATATCTACAACGTCATCTATATAAACATGGAAATATCTACACCGCTATGTCTATAACCATGGAAATACCTACACAGCTATCTCTATAAACATGGAAATATCTACACCAATATCTGTAAAAACATGGAAATATCTACACCGCTATCTGTATAAACATGGAAATATCTACACCGCGATCTGTATAAACATGGAAATAACTTCACCGTTATCTGCATAAACATGGAAATATCTACACCGCTATCTGTATAAACATGGTAATATCTACAACACCATCTATATAAACATGGAAATATCTACACCGCCATCTGTATAAACATGGAAATATCTACAATGCCATCTGTAGAAAGATGGAAATATCTATACCGCAATCTGTATTAACATGTAAATATCTACACCGATATCTGTAAAAATATGGAAATATCTACACCGCTATCTGTATAAACATTGAAATATCTACACCGTGATCTGTATAAACATGGAAATATCTACACCGCTATCTGTATAAACATGGAAATATCTACAAAGCTCTCTCTATAAACATGGAAATATCTGCACCGCCATCTGTATAAACATGGAAATACCTACAAAGTCATCTTTATAAACATGGAAATATCTACAGCGCCATCTCTATAAACATTGACAAATCTACACTGCCATCAGTAAAAACATGGAAATATCCACACAGTCATCTGAATAAACATGGAAATATCTACACCACCATCTGTATAAACATGGAAATACCTACAATACCATCTGTATACACATGGAAATATCTACACAGACTTCTGTATAAATATGGAAATATCTACACGGCCATCTGTATAAACATGGAATTATCTACAGTGCCATCTGTAGAAAGATGGAAATATCTACACCGCTATCTCTATAAATACGGAAATATCTGCACCGCCATCTCTATAAACATGAAAATATCTACACTGCCATCTCCATAAAGATGGAAGTATCTACTCCGCCATGTTAATAAACACGGAAATATCTACACCACCATCTGTGTAAACATGGAAATATCTACGCCGCCATCTGTATAAACATGGAAATATCTAGACGGCCATCTGTGTATAGATGGAAATATCAACACCGCCATCTATACAAACATGGAAATATCTACACCGCTATCTCTATAAACATGGAAATATCTGCACTGCCATCTGTAAAAACATGGAAATACCTATACAGTCATCTGTATAAACATGGAAATATCTACAATGCCATCTGTATACACATGGAAATACCTACACAGCCATCTGCATAAACATGTAAATATCTACACTGCTATCTCTATAAACATGGAAATATCTACACCGCCATCTCTATAAACATGAAATTATCTACACTGCCATCTCCATAAACATGGAACTAACTACTCCGCCATCTGTATAAACATGGAAACATCTACAACGCCATCTCTGTGAATAAGGAAATATCTACAATGCCATCTGTATAAAGATATAAATATCTGCACCGCGAGCTGTATAAACATGGAAATATATACATCGCTATCTATTTAAACGTGGAAATACCAACACCGCTATCGGTATAAACATGGAAATATCTACAACGCCATCTATATAAAAATGGAAATATCTACACCGCTATGTCTATAAACATGGAAATACCTGCACAGCTATCTCTATAAACATGGAAATATCTACACCAATATCTGTAAAAACATGGAAATATCTACACCGCCATCTGTATAAACATGGAAATATCTACACCGCGATCTGTATAAACATGGAAATAACTTCACCGTGATCTGCATAAACATGGAAATATCTACACCGCTATCTGTATAAACATGGTAATATCTACACCACCATCTATATAAACATGGAAATATCTACACCGCCATCTGTATAAACATGGAAATATCTACAATGCCATCTGTAGAAAGATGGAAATATCTATACCGCAATCTGTATAAACATGTAAATATCTACACCGATATCTGTAAACATATGGAAATATCTACACCGCTGTCTGTATAAACATTGAAATATCTACACCGCGATCTGTATAAACATGGAAATATCTACACCGCGATCTGTATAAACATGGAAATATCTACACCGCTATCTGTATAATCATGGAAATATCTACAAAGCTCTCTCTATAAACATGGAAATATCTGCACCGCCATCTGTATAAACATGGAAATACCTACAAAGTCATCTTTATAAACATGGAAATATCTACAGCGCCATCTCTATAAACATTGACAAATCTACACTGCCATCAGTAAAAACATGGAAATATCCACACAGTCATTTGAATAAACATGGAAATATCTAAACCACCATCTGTATAAACATGGAAATACCTACAATACCATCTGTATACACATGGAAATATCTACACAGACTTCTGTATAAATATGGAAATATCTACACGGCCATCTGTATAAACATGGAATTATCTACAGTGCCATCTGTAGAAAGATGGAAATATCTACACCGCTATCTCTATAAATATGGAAATATCTACACCGCCATCTTTATAAACATGAAAATATCTACACTGCCATCTCCATAAAGATGGAAATATCTACTCCGCCATGTTAATAAACACGGAAATATCTACACCACCATCTGTGTAAACATGGAAATATCTACGCCGCCATCTGTATAAACATGGAAATATCTAGACGGCCATCTGTGTATAGATGGAAATATCAACACCGCCATCTATACAAACATGGAAAAATCTACACCGCTATCTCTATAAACATGGAAATATCTGCACTGCCATCTGTAAAAACATGGAAATACCTATACAGTCATCTGTATAAACATGGAAATATCTACAATGCCTTCTGTATACACATGGAAATATCTACACTGACATCTGCATAAACATGTAAATATCTACACTGCTATCTCTATAAACATGGAAATATCTACACCGCCATCTCTATAAACATGAAAATATCTACACTGCCATCTCCATAAACATGGAACTAACTACTCCGCCATCTGTATAAACATGGAAACATCTACACCGCCATCTGTGTGAATAAGGTAATATCTACAATGCCATCTGTATAAAGATATAAATATCTGCACCGCTAGCTGTATAAACATGGAAATATCTACATCGCTATCTATTTAAACGTGGAAATACCAACACCGCTATTGGTATAAACATGGAAATATCTACAAAGTCATCTCTATAAACATGGAAATATCTACACCGCTATGTCTATAAACATGGAAATACCTACACAGCTATCTCTATAAACATGGAAATATCTACACCAATATCTGTAAAAACATGGAAATATCTACACCGCTATCTGTATAAACATGGAAATATCTACACCGCGATCTGTATAAACATGGAAATAACTTCACCGTTATCTGCATAAACATGGAAATATCTACACCGCTATCTGTATAAACATGGTAATATCTACACCACCATCTATATAAACATGGAAATATCTACACCGCCATCTGTATAAACATGGAAATATCTACAATGCCATCTGTAGAAAGATGGAAATATCTATACCGCAATCTGTATAAACATGTAAATATCTACACCGATATCTGTAAAAATATGGAAATATCTACACCGCTATCTGTATAAACATTGAAATATCTACACCGCGATCTGTATAAACATGGAAATATCTGAACCGCGATCTGTATAAACATGGAAATATCTACACCGCTATATGTATAAACATGGAAATATCTACAAAGCTCTCTCTATAAACATGGAAATATCTGCACCGCCATCTGTATAAACATGGAAATACCTGCAAAGTCATCTTTATAAACATGGAAATATCTACAGCGCCATCTCTACAAACATTGACGAATCTACACTGCCATCTGTAAAAACATGGAAATATCCACACAGTCATCTGAATAAACATGGAAATATCTAAACCACCATCTGTATAAACATGGAAATACCTACAATACCATCTGTATACACATGGAAATATCTACACAGACTTCTGTATAAATATGGAAATATCTACACGGCCATCTGTATAAACATGGAATTATCTACAGTGCCATCTGTAGAAAGATGGAAATATCTACACCGCTATCTCTATAAATATGGAAATATCTACACCGCCATCTCTATAAACATGAAAATATCTACACTGCCATCTCCATAAAGATGGAAGTATCTACTCCGCCATGTTAGTAAACACGGAAATATCTACACCACCGTCTGTGTAAACATGGAAATAACTACGCCGCCATCTGTATAAACATGGAAATATCTAGACGGCCATCTGTGTATAGATGGAAATATCAACACCGCCATCTATACAAACATGGAAATATCTACACCGCTATCCCTATAAACATGGAAATATCTGCACTGCCATCTGTAAAAACATGGAAATACCTATACAGTCATCTGTATAAACATGGAAATATCTACAAAGCCATCTGTATACACATGGAAATATCTACACAGCCATCTGTATAAACATGTAAATATCTACACTGCTATCTCTATAAACATGGAAATATCTACACCGCCATCTCTATAAACATGAAAATATCTACACTGCCATCTCCATAAACATGGAACTAACTACTCCGCCATCTGTATAAACATGGAAACATCTACACCGCCATCTGTGTGAATAAGGAAATATCTACAATGCCATCTGTATAAAGATATAAATATCTGCACCGCGAGCTGTTTAAACATGGAAATATCTACATCGCTATCTATTTAAACGTGAAAATACCATCACCGCTATCGGTATAAACATGGAAATATCTACAACGCCATCTATATAAACATGGAAATATCTACACCGCTATGTCAATAAACATGGAAATACCTACACCGCTATCTCTATAAACATGGAAATATCTACACCAATATCTGTAAAAACATGGAAATATCTACACCGCTATCTGTATAAACATGGAAATATCTACACCGCGATCTGTATAAACATGGAAATAACTTCACCGTGATCTGCATAAACATGGAAATATCTACACCGCTATCTGTATAAACATGGTAATATCTACACCACCATCTATATAAACATGGAAATATCTACACCGCCATCTGTATAAACATGGAAATATCTACAATGCCATCTGTAGAAAGATGGAAATATCTACACCGCAATCTGTATAAACATGGAAATATCTACACCGATATCTGTAAAAATATGGAAATATCTACACCGCTATCTGTATAAACATTGAAATATCTACACCGCGATCTGTATAAACATGGAAATATCTAAACCGCGATCTGTATAAACATGGAAATATCTACACCGCTATCTGTGTAAACATGGAAATATCTACAAAGCTCTCTCTATAAACATGGAAATATCTGCACCGCCATCTGTATAAACATGGAAATACCTACAAAGTCATCTTTATAAACATGGAAATATCTACAGCGCCATCTCTACAAACATTGACAAATCTACACTGCCATCTGTAAAAACATGGAAATATCCACACAGTCATCTGAATAAACATGGAAATATCTAAACCACCATCTGTATAAACATGGAAATACCTACAATACCATCTGTATACACATGGAAATATCTACACAGACTTCTGTATAAATATGGAAATATCTACACGGCCATCTGTATAAACATGGAATTATCTACAGTGCCATCTGTAGAAAGATGGAAATATCTACACCGCTATCTCTATAAATATGGAAATATCTACACCGCCATCTCTATAAACATGAAAATATCTACACTGCCATCTCCATAAAGATGGAAGTATCTACTCCGCCATGTTAGTAAACACGGAAATATCTACACCACCATCTGTGTAAACATGGAAATAACTACGCCGCCATCTGTATAAACATGGAAATATCTAGACGGCCATCTGTGTATAGATGGAAATATCAACACCGCCATCTATACAAACATGGAAATATCTACACCGCTATCTCTATAAACATGGAAATATCTGCACTGACATCTGTAAAAACATGGAAATACCTATACAGTCATCTGTATAAACATGGAAATATCTACAATGCCATCTGTATACACATGGAAATACCTACACAGCCATCTGCATAAACATGTAAATATCTACACTGCTATCTCTATAAACATGGAAATATCTACACCGCCATCTCTATAAACATGAAATTATCTACACTGCCATCTCCATAAACATGGAACTAACTACTCCGCCATCTGTATAAACATGGAAACATCTACAACGCCATCTCTGTGAATAAGGAAATATCTACAATGCCATCTGTATAAAGATATAAATATCTGCACCGCGAGCTGTATAAACATGGAAATATATACATCGCTATCTATTTAAACGTGGAAATACCAACACCGCTATCGGTATAAACATGGAAATATCTACAACGCCATCTATATAAAAATGGAAATATCTACACCGCTATGTCTATAAACATGGAAATACCTGCACAGCTATCTCTATAAACATGGAAATATCTACACCAATATCTGTAAAAACATGGAAATATCTACACCGCCATCTGTATAAACATGGAAATATCTACACCGCGATCTGTATAAACATGGAAATAACTTCACCGTGATCTGCATAAACATGGAAATATCTACACCGCTATCTGTATAAACATGGTAATATCTACACCACCATCTATATAAACATGGAAATATCTACACCGCCATCTGTATAAACATGGAAATATCTACAATGCCATCTGTAGAAAGATGGAAATATCTATACGGCAATCTGTATAAACATGTAAATATCTACACCGATATCTGTAAAAATATGGAAATATCTACACCGCTATCTGTATAAACATTGAAATATCTACACCGCGATCTCTATAAACATGGAAATATCTACACCGCGATCTGTATAAACATGGAAATATCTACACCGCGATCTGTATAAACATGGAAATATCTACACCGCTATCTGTGTAAACATGGTAATATCTACAAAGCTCTCTCTATAAACATGGAAATATCTGCACCGCCATCTGTATAAACATGGAAATACCCACAAAGTCATCTTTATAAACATGGAAATATCTACAGCGCCATCTCTATAAACATTGACAAATCTACACTGCCATCAGTAAAAACATGGAAATATCCACACAGTCATCTGAATAAACATGGAAATATCTAAACCACCATCTGTATAAACATGGAAATACCTACAATACCATCTGTATACACATGGAAATATCTACACAGACTTCTGTATAAATATGCAAATATCTACACGGCCATCTGTATAAACATGGAATTATCTACAGTGCCATCTGTAGAAAGATGGAAATATCTACACCGCTATCTCTATAAAAATGGAAATATCTACACCGCCATCTTTATAAGCATGAAAATATCTACACTGCCATCTCCATAAAGATGGAATTATCTACTCCGCCATGTTAATAAACACGGAAATATCTACACCACCATCTGTGTAAACATGGAAATATCTACGCCGCCATCTGTATAAACATGGAAATATCTAGACGGCCATCTGTGTATAGATGGAAATATCAACACCGCCATCTATACAAACATGGAAAAATCTACACCGCTATCTCTATAAACATGGAAATATCTGCACTGCCATCTGTAAAAACATGGAAATACCTATACAGTCATCTGTATAAACATGGAAATATCTACAATGCCTTCTGTATACACATGGAAATATCTACACTGACATCTGCATAAACATGTAAATATCTACACTGCTATCTCTATAAACATGGAAATATCTACACCGCCATCTCTATAAACATGAAAATATCTACACTGCCATCTCCATAAACATGGAACTAACTACTCCGCCATCTGTATAAACATGGAAACATCTACACCGCCATCTGTGTGAATAAGGTAATATCTACAATGCCATCTGTATAAAGATATAAATATCTGCACCGCGAGCTGTATAAACATGGAAATATCTACATCGCTATCTATTTAAACGTGGAAATACCAACACCGCTATTGGTATAAACATGGAAATATCTACAACGTCATCTCTATAAACATGGAAATATCTACACCGCTATGTCTATAAACATGGAAATACCTACACAGCTATCTCTATAAACATGGAAATATCTACACCAATATCTGTAAAAACATGGAAATATCTACACCGCTATCTGTATAAACATGGAAATATCTACACCGCGATCTGTATAAACATGGAAATAACTTCACCGTTATCTGCATAAACATGGAAATATCTACACCGCTATCTGTATAAACATGGTAATATCTACACCACCATCTATATAAACATGGAAATATCTACACCGCCATCTGTATAAACATGGAAATATCTACAATGCCATCTGTAGAAAGATGGAAATATCTATACCGCAATCTGTATAAACATGTAAATATCTACACCGATATCTGTAAAAATATGGAAATATCTACACCGCTATCTGTATAAACATTGAAATATCTACACCGCGATCTGTATAAACATGGAAATATCTGAACCGCGATCTGTATAAACATGGAAATATCTACACCGCTATATGTATAAACATGGAAATATCTACAAAGCTCTCTCTATAAACATGGAAATATCTGCACCGCCATCTGTATAAACATGGAAATACCTGCAAAGTCATCTTTATAAACATGGAAATATCTACAGCGCCATCTCTACAAACATTGACGAATCTACACTGCCATCTGTAAAAACATGGAAATATCCACACAGTCATCTGAATAAACATGGAAATATCTAAACCACCATCTGTATAAACATGGAAATACCTACAATACCATCTGTATACACATGGAAATATCTACACAGACTTCTGTATAAATATGGAAATATCTACACGGCCATCTGTATAAACATGGAATTATCTACAGTGCCATCTGTAGAAAGATGGAAATATCTACACCGCTATCTCTATAAATATGGAAATATCTACACCGCCATCTCTATAAACATGAAAATATCTACACTGCCATCTCCATAAAGATGGAAGTATCTACTCCGCCATGTTAGTAAACACGGAAATATCTACACCACCGTCTGTGTAAACATGGAAATAACTACGCCGCCATCTGTATAAACATGGAAATATCTAGACGGCCATCTGTGTATAGATGGAAATATCAACACCGCCATCTATACAAACATGGAAATATCTACACCGCTATCCCTATAAACATGGAAATATCTGCACTGCCATCTGTAAAAACATGGAAATACCTATACAGTCATCTGTATAAACATGGAAATATCTACAAAGCCATCTGTATACACATGGAAATATCTACACAGCCATCTGTATAAACATGTAAATATCTACACTGCTATCTCTATAAACATGGAAATATCTACACCGCCATCTCTATAAACATGAAAATATCTACACTGCCATCTCCATAAACATGGAACTAACTACTCCGCCATCTGTATAAACATGGAAACATCTACACCGCCATCTGTGTGAATAAGGAAATATCTACAATGCCATCTGTATAAAGATATAAATATCTGCACCGCGAGCTGTTTAAACATGGAAATATCTACATCGCTATCTATTTAAACATGAAAATACCATCACCGCTATCGGTATAAACATGGAAATATCTACAACGCCATCTATATAAACATGGAAATATCTACACCGCTATGTCAATAAACATGGAAATACCTACACCGCTATCTCTATAAACATGGAAATATCTACACCAATATCTGTAAAAACATGGAAATATCTACACCGCTATCTGTATAAACATGGAAATATCTACACCGCGATCTGTATAAACATGGAAATAACTTCACCGTGATCTGCATAAACATGGAAATATCTACACCGCTATCTGTATAAACATGGTAATATCTACACCACCATCTATATAAACATGGAAATATCTACACCGCCATCTGTATAAACATGGAAATATCTACAATGCCATCTGTAGAAAGATGGAAATATCTACACCGCAATCTGTATAAACATGGAAATATCTACACCGATATCTGTAAAAATATGGAAATATCTACACCGCTATCTGTATAAACATTGAAATATCTACACCGCGATCTGTATAAACATGGAAATATCTAAACCGCGATCTGTATAAACATGGAAATATCTACACCGCTATCTGTGTAAACATGGAAATATCTACAAAGCTCTCTCTATAAACATGGAAATATCTGCACCGCCATCTGTATAAACATGGAAATACCTACAAAGTCATCTTTATAAACATGGAAATATCTACAGCGCCATCTCTACAAACATTGACAAATCTACACTGCCATCTGTAAAAACATGGAAATATCCACACAGTCATCTGAATAAACATGGAAATATCTAAACCACCATCTGTATAAACATGGAAATACCTACAATACCATCTGTATACACATGGAAATATCTACACAGACTTCTGTATAAATATGGAAATATCTACACGGCCATCTGTATAAACATGGAATTATCTACAGTGCCATCTGTAGAAAGATGGAAATATCTACACCGCTATCTCTATAAATATGGAAATATCTACACCGCCATCTCTATAAACATGAAAATATCTACACTGCCATCTCCATAAAGATGGAAGTATCTACTCCGCCATGTTAGTAAACACGGAAATATCTACACCACCATCTGTGTAAACATGGAAATAACTACGCCGCCATCTGTATAAACATGGAAATATCTAGACGGCCATCTGTGTATAGATGGAAATATCAACACCGCCATCTATACAAACATGGAAATATCTACACCGCTATCTCTATAAACATGGAAATATCTGCACTGACATCTGTAAAAACATGGAAATACCTATACAGTCATCTGTATAAACATGGAAATATCTACAATGCCATCTGTATACACATGGAAATACCTACACAGCCATCTGCATAAACATGTAAATATCTACACTGCTATCTCTATAAACATGGAAATATCTACACCGCCATCTCTATAAACATGAAATTATCTACACTGCCATCTCCATAAACATGGAACTAACTACTCCGCCATCTGTATAAACATGGAAACATCTACAACGCCATCTCTGTGAATAAGGAAATATCTACAATGCCATCTGTATAAAGATATAAATATCTGCACCGCGAGCTGTATAAACATGGAAATATATACATCGCTATCTATTTAAACGTGGAAATACCAACACCGCTATCGGTATAAACATGGAAATATCTACAACGCCATCTATATAAAAATGGAAATATCTACACCGCTATGTCTATAAACATGGAAATACCTGCACAGCTATCTCTATAAACATGGAAATATCTACACCAATATCTGTAAAAACATGGAAATATCTACACCGCCATCTGTATAAACATGGAAATATCTACACCGCGATCTGTATAAACATGGAAATAACTTCACCGTGATCTGCATAAACATGGAAATATCTACACCGCTATCTGTATAAACATGGTAATATCTACACCACCATCTATATAAACATGGAAATATCTACACCGCCATCTGTATAAACATGGAAATATCTACAATGCCATCTGTAGAAAGATGGAAATATCTATACGGCAATCTGTATAAACATGTAAATATCTACACCGATATCTGTAAAAATATGGAAATATCTACACCGCTATCTGTATAAACATTGAAATATCTACACCGCGATCTCTATAAACATGGAAATATCTACACCGCGATCTGTATAAACATGGAAATATCTACACCGCGATCTGTATAAACATGGAAATATCTACACCGCTATCTGTGTAAACATGGTAATATCTACAAAGCTCTCTCTATAAACATGGAAATATCTGCACCGCCATCTGTATAAACATGGAAATACCCACAAAGTCATCTTTATAAACATGGAAATATCTACAGCGCCATCTCTATAAACATTGACAAATCTACACTGCCATCAGTAAAAACATGGAAATATCCACACAGTCATCTGAATAAACATGGAAATATCTAAACCACCATCTGTATAAACATGGAAATACCTACAATACCATCTGTATACACATGGAAATATCTACACAGACTTCTGTATAAATATGCAAATATCTACACGGCCATCTGTATAAACATGGAATTATCTACAGTGCCATCTGTAGAAAGATGGAAATATCTACACCGCTATCTCTATAAAAATGGAAATATCTACACCGCCATCTTTATAAGCATGAAAATATCTACACTGCCATCTCCATAAAGATGGAATTATCTACTCCGCCATGTTAATAAACACGGAAATATCTACACCACCATCTGTGTAAACATGGAAATATCTACGCCGCCATCTGTATAAACATGGAAATATCTAGACGGCCATCTGTGTATAGATGGAAATATCAACACCGCCATCTATACAAACATGGAAAAATCTACACCGCTATCTCTATAAACATGGAAATATCTGCACTGCCATCTGTAAAAACATGGAAATACCTATACAGTCATCTGTATAAACATGGAAATATCTACAATGCCTTCTGTATACACATGGAAATATCTACACAGACATCTGCATAAACATGTAAATATCTACACTGCTATCTCTATAAACATGGAAATATCTACACCGCAATCTCTATAAACATGAAAATATCTACACTGCCATCTCCATAAACATGGAACTAACTACTCCGCCATCTGTATAAACATGGAAACATCTACACCGCCATCTGTGTGAATAAGGTATTATCTACAATGCCATCTGTATAAAGATATAAATATCTGCACCGCGAGCTGTATAAACATGGAAATATCGACATTGCTATCTATTTAAACGTGGAAGTACCAACACCGCTATTGGTATAAACATGGAAATATCTACAACGCCATCTATATAAACATGGAACTATCTACACCGCTATGTCTATAAACATGGAAATACCTACACAGCTATCTCTATAAACATGGAAATATCTACACCAATATCTGAAAAAACATGGAAATATCTACACCGCTATCTGTATAAACATGGAAATATCTACACCACGATCTGTATAAACATGGAAATAACTTCACCGTGATCTGCATAAACATGGAAATATCTACACCGCTATCTGTATAAACATGGTAATATCTACACCACCATCTATATAAACATGGAAATATCTACACCGCCATCTGTATAAACATGGAAATATCTACAATGCCATCTGTAGAAAGATGGAAATATCTATACCGCAATCTGTATAAACATGTAAATATCTACACCGATATCTGTAAAAATATGGAAATATCTACACTGCTATCTGTATAAACATTGAAATATCTACACCGCGATCTGTATAAACATGGAAATATCTACACCGCGATCTGTATAAACATGGAAATATCTACACCGCTATCTGTATAAACATGGAAATATCTACAAAGCTCTCTCTATAAACATGGAAATATCTGCACCGCCATCTGTATAAACATGGAAATACCTGCAAAGTCATCTGTATAAACATGGAAATATCTACAGTGCCATCTCTATAAACATTGACAAATCTACACTGCCATCTGTAAAAACATGGAAATATCCACACAGTCATCTAAATAAACATGGAAATATCTACACCACCATCTGTATAAACATGGAAATACCTACAATACCATCTGTATACACGTGGAAATATCTACACAGACTTCTGTATAAATATGGAAATATCTACACGGCCATCTGTATAAACATGAAATTACCTACAGTGCCATCTGTAGAAAGATGGAAATATCTACACCGCTATCTCTATAAATCTGGAAATATCTACACCGCCATCTCTATAAACATGGAAATATCTACACTGCCATCTCCATAAAGATGGAAGTATCTACTTCACCATGTTAATAAACACGGAAATAACTACACCACCATATGTGTAAACATGGAAATATCTACGCCGCCATCTGTATAAACATGGAAATATCTAGACGGCCATCTGTGTATAGATGGAAATATCAACACCGCCATCTGTACAAACATGGAAATATCTACACCGCTATCTCTATAAACATGGAAATATCTGCACTGCCATCTGTAAAAACATGGAAATACCTATACAGTCATCTGTATAAACATGGAAATATCTACAATACCATCTGTATACACATGGAAATATCTACACAGCTATCTGTATAAACATGTAAATATCTACACTGCTATCTCTATAAACATGGAAATATCTCCACTGCCATCTCCATAAACATGGAACTAACTACTCCGCTATCTGTATAAACATGGAAATATCTACACCGCCATCTGTGTGAATAAGGAAATATCTACAATGCCATCTGTATAAAGATATAAATATCTGCACCGCGAGCTGTATAAACATGGAAATATCTACATCGCTATCTGTATAAACGTGGAAATACCAACACCGCTATTGGTATAAACATGGAAATATCTACAACGCCATCTATATAAACATGGAAATATCTACACCGCTATGTCTATAAACATGGAAATACCTACACCACTATCTCTATAAACATGGAAATATCTACACCGCTATCTGTATAAACATGGAAATAAATACACCACTATTTGTATTAACAGGAAATATCTACACCACCATCTGTTTAAACATGGAAATATCTACAGAGACATCTGTTTATACATGGAAATATCCACACCGCTATATGTATAAGCATGGAAATATCAACACCGCCATCTGTACAAACATGGAAATATCTACACCGCTATCTCTAAAAACACGGAAATTTCTACACCGTTATCTGTATAAATATGGAAATATCTACACCGCTATCTCTATAAACATGAAAATATCTACAACGCCATCTGTATAAACATGGAAATACCTATACTGTCATTTGTGTAAACATGGAAATATCTACACCACCATCTGTATAAACATGGAAATGTCTACAATGCCATCTGTATACACATGGAAATAACTACATGGAAATCTGTGTATAGATGGAATCATCAACACCGCCATCTGTACAAACTTGGAAATATCTACACTGCTATCTCTATAAACATGGAAATATATACACGGCGGTCTGCATAAACATGGAAATATCTACATTGGTATCTGTATAAACATGTAAATATCTACACCACGACCTGTATAAACATGGAAAGATATACACTGCTATCTCTGTAAACATGGAAATATCTGCACCGCTATCTCTATAGACATGGAAATATCTACAAAGCCATCTGCATAAACATGGAAATACCTACACAGACATGTGTAGGAACATGGAAATATCTACACTGCCATCTGTATACACATAGAAATATCTACACAGCCCTCTGTATTAATATGGAGATATCTGCATAGGCATCTGTAAACATGGAAATATCTACACAGCAATCTGTATAAACATGGAAATATCTACACCGCTATCCATATAGATATGAAATTTCTAAACCGCTATCTCTATATAATTTGAAATATCTACACTGCTATCTGTATAAACATGGAAATATCTTCAATTCTATCAGTATAAACATGGAAATATCTACACCGCCATCTGTATATACATGGAAATATCTCCACTGCTATCTCTATAAACATCGAAATATCTACACCGCCATCTGTATAAACATGGAAATATTTACAAAGTTGTCTGTATAAACATGGAAATATCTACACCTCCATCTGTATAAACATGGAAACATCTACACAACCATGTGTATATACATGGAAATATCTACAACGCTATCTATATAAACATGGAAATAACTACACCGCTATCTTTATAAACATGGAAATATCTACACTGCCATCTAAATATCCATGGAAATATCTGTGCCGCCATCTGTATAAACATGGAAATATCGAAACGGTCATCTGTGTATAGATGGAAATATCAACACCACCATCTGTACAAACATGGAATTATCTGCACCGCTATCTGTATAAACATGGAAATATCTACACCGCGGTCTGTATAAACACGGAAATATCTACACCGCTATCTCTATAAACATGGAAATATCTACACCGTGATCTGTATAAACATAGAAATATTTACACCGCTATCTTTATAAACATGGAAATTTCTACACCGTTATCTGTATAAATATGGAAATATCTTCACCGCTATCTCTATAAAGATGGAATTGTCTACACCGCCATCTGTATAAACATGGAAATACCTATACAGTCATCTGTGTAAACATGGAAATATCTACACCACCATCTGTATAAACATGGAAATATCTACAATGCCATCTGTATACACATGGAAATACCTACACGGCAATCTGTGTATAGATGGAAACATCAACACCGCCATGTGTACAAACATGGAAATATCTACACTGCTATCTCTATAAACATGGAAATATCTACACTGCGGTCTGTATAAACATGGAAATATCTACACCGGTATGTGTATAAACATGGAAATATCGGCACCAGGATCTGTATAAACATGGAAATATATACACTGCTATCTGTATAAACATGGAAAAATCTGCACCGCTATCTCTATAAACATGCAAATATCTACAAAGACATCTGTATAAACATGGAAATACCTACACAGTCATGTGTAGGAACATTTAAATTTCTACACTGACATCTGTATAAACATAGAAATATCTACACAGCCCTCTGTATAAATATGGAATTATCTGCATAGGCATCTGTGTAAACCTGGAAATATCTGCACCGCTATCTGTATAAACCTGGAAATACCTACACCGCTGTCTCTATAAACATGGAAATATGTACACCGCTATGTGTATAAACATGGAAATATCTCCACTGCTCTCTGTATAAACATGGAAATAACTCCACCGTTATATGTATAAACATGGAAATATCTACAGCGCAATCTCTATAAACATTGACAAATCTACACTGCCATCTGTAAAAACATGGAAATATCTACACAGTCATCTGAATAAACATGGAAATATCTACACCACCATCTGTATAAACATGGAAATACCTACAATACCATCTGTATACAGATGGAAATATCTACACGGCCATCTGTATAAACATAGAATTATCTACACTGCCATCTGTAGAAAGATGGAAATATCTACACCGCTATCTCTATAAATATGGAAATATCTACACCGCCATCTCTATAAACATGAAAATATCTACACTGCCATCTCCATAAAGATGGAAGTATCTACTCCGCCATGTGTATAAGCACGGAAATACCTACACCACCATCTGTGTAAACATGGAAATATCTACACCGCTATCTGTATAAACATGGAAATATCTACACCGCCATCTGCATGACCATGGAAATATCTACGCCTCCATCTGTATAAACATGGAAATATCTACACGGCCATCTGTGTATAGACGGAAATACCAACACCGCCATCTGTACAAACATGGAAATATCTACACCGCTATCTCTATAAACATGGAAATATCTGCACTGCCACCTGTTAAAACATGGAAATACCTATACACTCATCTGTATAAAAATGGAAATATCTACAATGCCATCTGTATACACATGGAAATATCTCCACAGCCATCTGTATAAACATGTAAATATCTACACTGCTATCTCTATAAACATGGAAATATCTATACCGCCATCTCTATAAACATGAAAATATCTACACTGCCAGCTCCATAAACATGGAACTAACTACTCCGCCATCTGTATAAATATGGAAACATCTACACCGCCATCTGTGTGAATAAGGAAATATCTACAATGCCATCTGTATAAAGATATAACTATCTGCACGGCGAGCTGTATAAACATGGAAATATCTACATCGCTATCTGTATAAACGTGGAAATACCAACACCGCTATCAGTAAAAACATGGAAATACCTACACCGCTATCTCTATAAACATGGAAATATCTACACCGCTATCTGTATAAACATGGAAATATCTACACTGCTATCTGTATAAACATGGAAATATCTACACCGCGATCTGTATAAACATGGAAATATCTTCACCACGATCTGTATAAACATGGAAATATCTACACCGCTATCTGTATAAATATGGTAATATCTACACCACCATCTATATAAACATGGAAATATCTACACCGACACCTGTATAAACATGGAAATATCTACAATGCCATCTGTAGAAAGGTGGAAATATCTACATCGCAATCTGTGTAAACATGGAAATATCTACACCGATATATGTAAATACATGGAAATATCTACACCCCTATCTGTATAAACATGGAAATATCTACACCGCTATCTCTATAAACATGAAAATATCTGCACTGCCATCTGTAAAAACATGGAAATACCTATACACTCATCTGTATAAACATGGAAATATCTACAATGCCATCTGTATACACATGGAAATATCTCCACAGCCATCTGTATAAACATGTAAATATCTACACTGCTATCTCTATAAACATGGAAATATCTATACCGCCATCTCTATAAACATGAAAATATCTACACTGCCAGCTCCATAAACATGGAACTAACTACTCCGCCATCTGTATAAACATGGAAACATCTACACCGCCATCTGTGTGAATAAGGAAATATCTACAATGCCATCTGTATAAAGATATAACTATCTGCACGGCGAGCTGTATAAACATGGAAATATCTACATCGCTATCTGTATAAACGTGGAAATACCAACACCGCTATCGGTAAAAACATGGAAATATCTACAACGCCATCTATATAAACATGGAAATATTTACACCGCTATGTCTATAAACATGGAAATACCTACACCGCTATCTCTATAAACATGGAAATATCTACACCGCTATCTGTATAAACATGGAAATATCTACACCGCTATCTGTATAAACATGGAAAAATCTACACCGCGATCTGTATAAACATGGAAATATCTTCACCACGATCTGTATAAACATGGAAATATCTACACTGCTATGTGTATAAACATGGTAATATCTACACCACCATCTATATAAACATGGAAATATCTACACCGACACCTGTATAAACATGGAAATATCTACACTGCTATGTGTATAAACATGGAAATATCTACACCGCAATCTGTGTAAACATGGAAATATCTACACCGATATATGTAAAAACATGGAAATATCTACACCCCTATCTGTATAAACATGGAAATATCTACAACGCTATCTCTATAAACATGGAAAAATCAACACCGCTATCTCTATGAACATGGAAATATCTACACCCCCATCTCTATAAACATGGAAATATCTACACCACGATCAGTATAAACATGGAAATATCTACACCGCTATCTCTATAAACATGGAAATATCTCCACTGCTATCTCTATAAACATGGAAATATCTACACCGCCATCTGTAAAAACATGGAAATATCTACAAAGCCATGTGTATATACATGGAAATATCTACAACGCTATCTATATAAACATGGAAATAACTACACCGCTATTTGTATAAACATGGAAATATCTACACCGCCATCTACATATCCATGGAAATATCTGCGCCGTCATCTGTATAAACATGGAAATATCTACAAGGTCATCTGTGTATAGATAGAAATATCAACACCGCCATCTGTACAAACATGGAAATATCTGCACCGCGATCTGTATAAACATGGAAATATCTACACCGCGATCTGTATAAACATGGAAATATCTTCACCACGATCTGTATAAACATGGAAATATCTACACCGCTATCTGTATAAACATGGTAATATCTACAACACCATCTATATAAACATGGAAATATCTACACCGCCATCTGTATAAATATGGAAATATCTACAATGCCATCTGTAGAAAGATGGAAATATCTACACTGCAATCTTTTTAAACATGGAAATATCTACACCGAAATCTGTAAAAACATGGAAATATATACACCGCTCTCTGTATAAATATGGAAATATCTTCACCGCGATCTGTATAAACATGGAAATATCTACACAGCTATCTCTGGAAACATGGAAATATCTACACCGCCATCTGTATAAACATGGAAATAACTACAAAGTCATCTGTATAAACATGGAAATATCTACACAGCCATCTCTATAAACATGGAAATATCTACACAGCCATCTGTATATACATGGAAATATCTACACCGCTATCTGTATAAACATGGAAATATCTACACCGCTATCTCTATAAACATGGATATAACTACACCGTGATCTGTATGAACATGGAAATATTTACACCGCTATCTGTATAAACATGGAAATATCTACACCGCCATCTACATATCCATGGAAATATCTGCGCCGCCATCTGTATAAACATGGAAATATCTACACGGTCATCTGTGTATAGATAGAAATATCAACACCGCCATCTGTACAAACAAGGAAATATATGCACCGCCATCTGTATAAACATGGAAATATCTACACCGCGGTCTGTATAAACATGGAAATATCTACACCGCTATCTGTATAAACATGGAAATATCTACACCGCTATCTCTATAAACATGGAAATATCTACACCGTGATCTGTATAAACATGGAAATATTTACACCGCTATATGTATAAACATGGAAATTTCTACACCGTTATCTGTATAAATATGGAAATATATTCACTGCTATCTCTATAAACATGGAAATATCTACAGTGCCTTCTGTATAAACATGGAAATACCTATACAGTCATCTGTGTAAACATGGAAATATCTACACCACCATCTGTATAAACATGGAAATATCTACAATGCCATCTGTATAAACATGGAAATACCTACACGGCCATCTGTGTATAGATGGAAACATCAACACCGCCATCTGTACAACCCTGGAAACCACCATCTGTGTACACATGGAAATATCTACACAGACATCTGTATAAATATGGAAATATCTACAGGGCCATCTGTATAAACATGGAAATATCTACACTGCCATCTGTAGAAAGATGGAAATATGTACACCGCTATCTCTATAAATATGGAAATATCTACACCGCCATCTCTATAAACATGAAAATATATACACTGCCATCTCCATAAAGATGGAAGTATCTACCCTGCAATGTGTATAAACAGGGAAATATCCACACCACCATCTGTGTAAACATGGAAATATCTACAACGCTATCTGTATATACATGGAAATATCTACACCACCATCTGCATGTCCATGGAAATATCTCCGCCGCCATCTGTATAAACATGGAAATATCTACAAAGCCATCTGTGTATAGATGGAAATATCAACACCGCCATCTGTTCAAACATGGAAATATCTACATCGCTATCTCTATAAACATGGAAATATCTGCACTGTCATCTGTAAAAACATGGAAATACCGATACAGTCATCTGTATAAACATGGAAATATCTACAATGCCATCTCTATACACATGGAAATATCTACACAGCCATCTGTATAAACATGTAAATATCTACACTGCTATCTCTATAAACATGGAAATATCTACACCGCCATCTCTATAAACATGAAAATATCTACACTGCCATCTCCATAAACATGAAACTAACTACTTCGCCATCTGTATAAACATGGAAACACCTACACCGCCATCTGTGTGAATAAGGAAATATCTACACTGCCATCAGTATAAAGATATAAATATCTGCACTGCGAGCTGTAAAAACATGGAAATATCTACATCGCTATCTGTAAAACGTGGAAATACCAACACCGCTATCGGTATAACATGGAAATATCTACACAGCCATCTGTATATACATGGAAATATCTACACGGCTATCTGTATAAACATGGAAATATCTCCACTGCTATCTCTATAAACATCGAAATATCTACACCGCCATCTGTATAAACATGAAAATACTTACAAAGTTATCTGTATAAACATGGAAATATCTACACCGGTATCTGAATAAACATGGAAATATCTACACGACGATCTGTATAAACATGGAAATATTTACACCGCTGTCTGTATAAACCTGGAAATATCTACAGTGCAGTCACTATAAATATGGAAATATCTACACCGCCATCTGTATAAACATGGAAATAATTACACAGTCATGTGTAGGAACATGGAAATATCTACACCACCGTTTGAATAAAGATGGAAATCTCTACAACGTTATCTGTATAAACATGGAAATATCTACACAGAGATCTGTATAAACATGGAAATATGTACAGCACTCTCTGACTAAAGATGGAAATATCTACACCGCTATCTGTAAAAACATGGAAATATCTAAACCACTATCTCTATAAATATGGATATATTTACACCGCTATCTCAATAAACATGGAAATATCTACACCGCTACCTCTATAAACATGGAAATATCTAAACCGCCATCTGCATTAACATGGAAATATCTACAGAGTCATCTGTATAAACCTGGAAATATCTACACTGTCATCTATGTAAACATGGAAATATCTACAGAGAACTCTGTATAAACATGGAAATATCGGCACAGCCATCTGTATAAGCATGGAAATATCTACACCGCTATCTGCATAAACATGGAAATATCGACACCGCTATGAGAATTAACGTGGAAATATCTCCATTGCTATCTGTATAAACATGGACATATCTCCACCGCAATCTTTCTAAACATGAAAATATCTACAACGCTATCTCTATAAACATGGAAATATCTGCACTGTCATCTGTAAAAACATGGAAATACCTATACAGTCATCTCTATAAACATGAAAATATCTACAATGCCATCTGTATACCCATGGAAATATCTACACAGCCATCTGTATAAACATGTAAATATCTACACTGCTATCTCTATAAACATGGAAACATCTACACCGCCATCTCTATAAACCTGAAAATATCTACACTGCCGTCTCCATGAACATGGAACTAACTACTCCGCCATCTGTATAAACATGGAAACATCTACACGGCCATCTGTGTGAATAAGGAAATATCTACAATGACATCTGTATAAAGATATAAATATCAGCACCGCGAGCTGTATAAACATGGAAATATCTAGATCGCTTTGTCTATAAACATGGAAATATCTACACCGCAATCTGTATAAACATGGAAATATCTACACGGCCATCTGTGTATAGATGGAAATATCAACACCGCCATCTATACAAACATGGAAATATCTACACCGCTATCTCTATAAACATGGAAATATCTGCACTGCCATCTGTAAAAACATGGAAATACCTATACAGTCATCTGTATAAACATGGAAATATCTACAATGCCATCTGTATACACATGGAAATATCTACACAGCCATCTGTATAAACATGTAAATATCTACACTGCTATCTCTATAAACATGGAAATTTCTACACCGCCATCTCTATAAACATGAAAATATCTACACTGCCATCTCCATAAACATGGAACTAACTACTCCGCCATCTGTATAAACATGGAAACATCCACACCGCCATCTGTGTGAATAAGGAAATATCTACAATGCCATCTGTATAAAGATATAAATATCTGCACCGCGAGCTGTATAAACATGGAGATATCTACATCGCTATCTATTTAAATGTGAAAATACCATCACCGCTATCGGTATAAACATGGAAATAACTACAACGCCATCTATATAAACATGGAAATATCTACACCGCTATGTCTATAAACATGGAAATACCTACACAGCTATCTCTATAAACATGGAAATATCTACACCAATATCTGTAAAAACATGGAAATATCTACACCGCTATCTGTATAAACATGGAAATATCTACACCGCGATCTGTATAAACATGGAAATAACTTCACCGTGATCTGCATAAACATGGAAATATCTACACCGCTATCTGTATAAACATGGTAATATCTACACCACCATCTATATAAACATGGAAATATCTACACCGCCATCTGTATAAACATGGAAATATCTACAATGCCATCTGTAGAAAGATGGAAATATCTACACTGCAATCTGTATAAACATGGAAATATCTACACCGATATCTGTAAAAATATGGAAATATCTACACCGCTATCTGTATAAACATTGAAATATCTACACCGCGATCTGTATAAACATGGAAATATCTACACCGCGATCTGTATAAACATGGAAATATCTACACCGCTATCTGTATAAACATGGAAATATCTACAAAGCTCTCTCTATAAACATGGAAATATCTGCACCGCCATCTGTATAAACATGGAAATACCTACAAAGTCATCTTTATAAACATGGAAATATCTACAGCGCCATCTCTATAAACATTGACAAATCTACACTGCCATCTGTAAAAACATGGAAATATCCACACAGTCATCTGAATAAACATGAAAATATCTAAACCACCATCTGTATAAACATGGAAATACCTACAATACCATCTGTTTACACATGGAAATATCTACACAGACTTCTGTACAAATATGGAAATATCTACACGGCCATCTGTATAAACATGGAATTATTTACAGTGCCATCTGTAGAAAGATGGAAATATCTACACCGCTATCTCTATAAATATGGAAATATCTACACCGCCATCTCTATAAACATGAAAATATCTACACTGCCATCTCCATAAAGATGGAAGTATCTACTCCGCCATGTTAGTAAACACGGAAATATCTACACCACCATCTGTGTAAACATGGAAATATCTACGCCGCCATCTGTATAAACATGGAAATATCTAGACGGCCATCTGTGTATAGATGGAAATATCAACACCGCCATCTATACAAACATGGAAATATCTACACTGCTATCTCTATAAACATGGAAATATCTGCACTGCCATCTGTAAAAACATGGAAATACCTATACAGTCATCTGTATAAACATGGAAATATCTACAATGCCATCTGTATACACATGGAAATCTCTACACAGCCATCTGCATAAACATGTAAATATCTACACTGCTATCTCTATAAACATGGAAATATCTACACCGCCATCTCTATAAACATGAAATTATCTACACTGCCATCTCCATAAACATGGAACTAACTACTCCGCCATCTGTATAAACATGGAAACATCTACAACGCCATCTGTGTGAATGAGGAAATATCTACAATGCCATCTGTATAAAGATATAAATATCTGCACCGCGAGCTGTATAAACATGGAAATATCTACATAGCTATCTATTTAAACGTGGAAATACCAACACCGCTATCGGTATAAACATGGAAATATTTACAACGCCATCTATATAAACATGGAAATATCTACACCGCTATGTCTATAAACATGGAAATACCTACACAGCTATCTCTATAAACATGGAAATATCTACACCAATATATGTAAAAACATGGAAAAATCTACACCGCTATCTGTATAAACATGGAAATATCTACACCGCGATCTGTATAAACATGGAAATAACTTCACCGTGATCTGCATAAACATGGAAATATCTACACCGCTATCTGTATAAACATGGTAATATCTACACCACCATCTATATAAACATGGAAATATCTACACCGCCATCTGTATAAACATGGAAATATCTACAATGCCATCTGTAGAAAGATGGAAATATCTATACCGCAATCTGTATAAACATGTAAATATCTACACCGATATCTGTAAAAATATGGAAATATCTACACCGCTATCTGTATAAACATTGAAATATCTACACCGCGATCTGTATAAACATGGAAATATCTACACCGCTATCTGTATAAACATGGAAATATCTACAAAACTCTCTCTATAAACATGGAAATATCTGCACCGCCATCTGTATAAACATGGAAATACCTACAAAGTCATCTTTATAAACATGGAAATATCTACAGCGCCATCTCTATAAACATTGACAAATCTACACTGCCATCAGTAAAAACATGGAAATATCCACACAGTCATCTGAATAAACATGGAAATATCTACACCACCATCTGTAATAACATGGAAATACCTACAATACCATCTGTATACACATGGAAATATCTACACAGACTTCTGTATAAATATGGAAATATCTACACGGCCATCTGTATAAACATGGAATTATCTACAGTGCCATCTGTAGAAAGATTGAAATATCTACACCGCTATCTCTATAAATATGGAAATATCTGCACCGCCATCTCTATAAACATGAAAATATCTACACTGCCATCTCCATAAAGATGGAAGTATCTACTCCGCCATGTTAATAAACACGGAAATATCTACACCACCATCTGTGTAAACATGGAAATATCTACGCCGCCATCTGTATAAACATGGAAATATCTAGACGGCCATCTGTGTATAGATGGAAATATCAACACCGCCATCTATACAAACATGGAAAAATCTACACCGCTATCTCTATAAACATGGAAATATCTGCACTGCCATCTGTAAAAACATGGAAATACCTATACAGTCATCTGTATAAACATGGAAATATCTACAATGCCTTCTGTATACACATGGAAATATCTACACAGACATCTGCATAAACATGTAAATATCTACACTGCTATCTCTATAAACATTGAAATATCTACACCGCCATCTCTATAAACATGAAAATATCTACACTGCCATCTCCATAAACATGGAACTAACTACTCCGCCATCTGTATAAACATGGAAACATCTACACCGCCATCTGTGTGAATAAGGTAATATCTACAATGCCATCTGTATAAAGATATAAATATCTGCACCGCGAGCTGTATAAACATGGAAATATCTACATCGCTATCTATTTAAACGTGGAAATACCAACACCGCTATCGGTATAAACATGGAAATATCTACAACGCCATCTATATAAACATGGAAATATCTACACCGCTATGTCTATAAACATGGAAATACCTACACCGCTATCTCTATAAACATGGAAATATCTACACCAATATCTGTAAAAACATGGAAATATCTACACCGCCAGCTGTATAAACATGGAAATATCTACACCGCGATCTGTATAAACATGGAAATAACTTCACGGTGATCTGCATAAACATGGAAATATCTACACCGCTCTCTGTATAAAGATGGTAATATCTACACCACCATCTATATAAACATGGAAATATCTACACCGCCATCTGTATAAACATGGAAATATCTACAATACCATCTGTAGAAAGATGGAAATATCTATACGGCAATCTGTATAAACATGTAAATATCTACACCGATATCTGTAAAAATATGGAAATATCTACACCGCTATCTGTATAAACATTGAAATATCTACACCGCGATCTCTATAAACATGGAAATATCTACACCGCGATCTGTATAAACATGGAAATATCTACACCGCGATCTGTATAAACATGGAAATATATACACCGCTATCTGTGTAAACATGGTAATATCTACAAAGCTCTCTCTATAAACATGGAAATATCTGCACCGCCATCTGTATAAACATGGAAATACCCACAAACTCATCTTTATAAACATGGAAATATCTACAGCGCCATCTCTATAAACATTGACAAATCTACACTGCCATCAGTAAAAACATGGAAATATCCACACAGTCATCTGAATAAACATGGAAATATCTAAACCACCATCTGTATAAACATGGAAATACCTACAATACCATCTGTATACACATGGAAATATCTACACAGACTTCTGTATAAATATGCAAATATCTACATGGCCATCTGTATAAACATGGAATTATCTACAGTGCCATCTGTAGAAAGATGGAAATATCTACACCGCTATCTCTATAAATATGGAAATATCTGCACCGCCATCTCTATAAACATGAAAATATCTACACTGCCATCTCCATAAAGATGGAAGTATCTTCTCCGCCATGTTAATAAACACGGAAATATCTACACCACCATCTGTGTAAACATGGAAATATCTACGCCGCCATCTGTATAAACATGGAAATATCTAGACGGCCATCTGTGTATAGATGGAAATATCAACACCGCCATCTATACAAACATGGAAAAATCTACACCGCTATCTCTATAAACATGGAAATATCTGCACTGCCATCTGTAAAAACATGGAAATACCTATACAGTCATCTGTATAAACATGGAAATATCTACAATGCCTTCTGTATACACATGGAAATATCTACACAGACATCTGCATAAACATGTAAATATCTACACTGCTATCTCTATAAACATTGAAATATCTACACCGCCATCTCTATAAACATGAAAATATCTACACTGCCATCTCCATAAACATGGAACTAACTACTCCGCCATCTGTATAAACATGGAAACATCTACACCGCCATCTGTGTGAATAAGGTAATATCTACAATGCCATCTGTATAAAGATATAAATATCTGCACCGCGAGCTGTATAAACATGGAAATATCTACATCGCTATCTATTTAAACGTGGAAATACCAACACCGCTATTGGTATAAACATGGAAATATCTACAACGCCATCTCTATAAACATGGAAATATCTACACCGCTATGTCTATAAACATGGAAATACCTACACAGCTATCTCTATAAACATGGAAATATCTACACCAATATCTGTAAAAACATGGAAATATCTACACCGCTAGCTGTATAAACATGGAAATATCTACACCGCGATCTGTATAAACATGGAAATAACTTCACCGTGATCTGCATAAACATGGAAATATCTACACCGCTATCTGTATAAACATGGTAATATCTACACCACCATCTATATAAACATGGAAATATCTACACCGCCATCTGTATAAACATGGAAATATCTACAATGCCATCTGTAGAAAGATGGAAATATCTATACGGCAATCTGTATAAACATGTAAATATCTACACCGATATCTGTAAAAATATGGAAATATCTACACCGCTATCTGTATAAACATTGAAATATCTACACCGCGATCTCTATAAACATGGAAATATCTACACCGCGATCTGTATAAACATGGAAATATCTACACCGCGATCTGTATAAACATGGAAATATCTACACCGCTATCTGTGTAAACATGGTAATATCTACAAAGCTCTCTCTATAAACATGGAAATATCTGCACCGCCATCTGTATAAACATGGAAATACCCACAAAGTCATCTTTATAAACATGGAAATATCTACAGCGCCATCTCTATAAACATTGACAAATCTACACTGCCATCAGTAAAAACATGGAAATATCCACACAGTCATCTGAATAAACATGGAAATATCTAAACCACCATCTGTATAAACATGGAAATACCTACAATACCATCTGTATACACATGGAAATCTCTACACAGACTTCTGTATAAATATGCAAATATCTACACGGCCATCTGTATAAACATGGAATTATCTACAGTGCCATCTGTAGAAAGATGGAAATATCTACACCGCTATCTCTATAAATATGGAAATATCTACACCGCCATCTTTATAAGCATGAAAATATCTACACTGCCATCTCCATAAAGATGGAATTATCTACTCCGCCATGTTAATAAACACGGAAATATCTACACCACCATCTGTGTAAACATGGAAATATCTACGCCGCCATCTGTATAAACATGGAAATATCTAGACGGCCATCTGTGTATAGATGGAAATATCAACACCGCCATCTATACAAACATGGAAAAATCTACACCGCTATCTCTATAAACATGGAAATATCTGCACTGCCATCTGTAAAAACATGGAAATACCTATACAGTCATCTGTATAAACATGGAAATATCTACAATGCCTTCTGTATACACGGAAATATCTACACAGACATCTGCATAAACATGTAAATATCTACACTGCTATCTCTATAAACATGGAAATATCTACACCGCAATCTCTATAAACATGAAAATATCTACACTGCCATCTCCATAAACATGGAACTAACTACTCCGCCATCTGTATAAACATGGAAACATCTACACCGCCATCTGTGTGAATAAGGTATTATCTACAATGCCATCTGTATAAAGATATAAATATCTGCACCGCGAGCTGTATAAACATGGAAATATCGACATTGCTATCTATTTAAACGTGGAAATACCAACACCGCTATTGGTATAAACATGGAAATATCTACAACGCCATCAATATAAACATGGAAATATCTACACCGCTATGTCTATAAACATGGAAATACCTACACAGCTATCTCTATAAACATGGAAATATCTACACCAATATCTGAAAAAACATGGAAATATCTACACCGCTATCTGTATAAACATGGAAATATCTACACCACGATCTGTATAAACATGGAAATAACTTCACCGTGATCTGCATAAACATGGAAATATCTACACCGCTATCTGTATAAACATGGTAATATCTACACCACCATCTATATAAACATGGAAATATCTACACCGCCATATGTATAAACATGGAAATATCTACAATGCCATCTGTAGAAAGATGGAAATATCTATACGGCAATCTGTATAAACATGTAAATATCTACACCGATATCTGTAAAAATATGGAAATATCTACACCGCTATCTGTATAAACATTGAAATATCTACACCGCGATCTCTATAAACATGGAAATATCTACACCGCGATCTGTATAAACATGGAAATATCTACACCGCGATCTGTATAAACATGGAAATATATACACCGCTATCTGTGTAAACATGGTAATATCTACAAAGCTCTCTCTATAAACATGGAAATATCTGCACCGCCATCTGTATAAACATGGAAATACCCACAAACTCATCTTTATAAACATGGAAATATCTACAGCGCCATCTCTATAAACATTGACAAATCTACACTGCCATCAGTAAAAACATGGAAATATCCACACAGTCATCTGAATAAACATGGAAATATCTAAACCACCATCTGTATAAACATGGAAATACCTACAATACCATCTGTATACACATGGAAATATCTACACAGACTTCTGTATAAATATGCAAATATCTACACGGCCATCTGTATAAACATGGAATTATCTACAGTGCCATTTGTAGAAAGATGGAAATATCTACACCGCTATCTCTATAAATATGGAAATATCTGCACCGCCATCTCTATAAACATGAAAATATCTACACTGCCATCTCCATAAAGATGGAAGTATCTACTCCGCCATGTTAATAAACACGGAAATATCTACACCACCATCTGTGTAAACATGGAAATATCTACGCCGCCATCTGTATAAACATGGAAATATCTAGACGGCCATCTGTGTATAGATGGAAATATCAACACCGCCATCTATACAAACATGGAAAAATCTACACCGCTATCTCTATAAACATGGAAATATCTGCACTGCCATCTGTAAAAACATGGAAATACCTATACAGTCATCTGTATAAACATGGAAATATCTACAATGCCTTCTGTATACACATGGAAATATCTACACAGACATCTGCATAAACATGTAAATATCTACACTGCTATCTCTATAAACATTGAAATATCAACACCGCCATCTCTATAAACATGAAAATATCTACACTGCCAACTCCATAAACATGGAACTAACTACTCCGCCATCTGTATAAACATGGAAACATCTACACCGCCATCTGTGTGAATAAGGTAATATCTACAATGCCATCTGTATAAAGATATAAATATCTGCACCGCGAGCTGTATAAACATGGAAATATCTACATCGCTATCTATTTAAACGTGGAAATACCAACACCACTATTGGTATAAACATGGAAATATCTACAACGCCATCTATATAAACATGGAAATATCTACACCGCTATGTCTATAAACATGGAAATACCTACACAGCTATCTCTATAAACATGGAAATATCTACACCAATATCTGTAAAAACATGGAAATATCTACACCGCTAGCTGTATAAACATGGAAATATCTACACCGCGATCTGTATAAACATGGAAATAACTTCACCGTGATCTGCATAAACATGGAAATATCTACACCGCTATCTGTATAAACATGGTAATATCTACACCACCATCTATATAAACATGGAAATATCTACACCGCCATCTGTATAAACATGGAAATATCTACAATGCCATCTGTAGAAAGATGGAAATATCTATACGGCAATCTGTATAAACATGTAAATATCTACACCGATATCTGTAAAAATATGGAAATATCTACACCGCTATCTGTATAAACATTGAAATATCTACACCGCGATCTCTATAAACATGGAAATATCTACACCGCGATCTGTATAAACATGGAAATATCTACACCGCGATCTGTATAAACATGGAAATATCTACACCGCTATCTGTGTAAACATGGTAATATCTACAAAGCTCTCTCTATAAACATGGAAATATCTGCACCGCCATCTGTATAAACATGGAAATACCCACAAAATCATCTTTATAAACATGGAAATATCTACAGCGCCATCTCTATAAACATTGACAAATCTACACTGCCATCAGTAAAAACATGGAAATATCCACACAGTCATCTGAATAAACATGGAAATATCTAAACCACCATCTGTATAAACATGGAAATACCTACAATACCATCTGTATACACATGGAAATATCTACACAGACTTCTGTATAAATATGCAAATATCTACACGGCCATCTGTATAAACATGGAATTATCTACAGTGCCATCTGTAGAAAGATGGAAATATCTACACCGCTATCTCTATAAAAATGGAAATATCTACACCGCCATCTTTATAAGCATGAAAATATCTACACTGCCGTCTCCATAAAGATGGAATTATCTACTCCGCCATGTTAATAAACACGGAAATATCTACACCACCATCTGTGTAAACATGGAAATATCTACGCCGCCATCTGTATAAACATGGAAATATCTAGACGGCCATCTGTGTATAGATGGAAATATCAACACCGCCATCTATACAAACATGGAAAAATCTACACCGCTATCTCTATAAACATGGAAATATCTGCACTGCCATCTGTAAAAACATGGAAATACCTATACAGTCATCTGTATAAACATGGAAATATCTACAATGCCTTCTGTATACACGGAAATATCTACACAGACATCTGCATAAACATGTAAATATCTACACTGCTATCTCTATAAACATTGAAATATCTACACCGCAATCTCTATAAACATGAAAATATCTACACTGCCATCTCCATAAACATGGAACTAACTACTCCGCCATCTGTATAAACATGGAAACATCTACACCGCCATCTGTGTGAATAAGGTATTATCTACAATGCCATCTGTATAAAGATATAAATATCTGCACCGCGAGCTGTATAAACATGGAAATATCGACATTGCTATCTATTTAAACGTGGAAATACCAACACCGCTATTGGTATAAACATGGAAATATCTACAACGCCATCAATATAAACATGGAAATATCTACACCGCTATGTCTATAAACATGGAAATACCTACACAGCTATCTCTATAAACATGGAAATATCTACACCAATATCTGAAAAAACATGGAAATATCTACACCGCTATCTGTATAAACATGGAAATATCTACACCACGATCTGTATAAACATGGAAATAACTTCACCGTGATCTGCATAAACATGGAAATATCTACACCGCTATCTGTATAAACATGGTAATATCTACACCACCATCTATATAAACATGGAAATATCTACACCGCCATATGTATAAACATGGAAATATCTACAATGCCATCTGTAGAAAGATGGAAATATCTATACCGCAATCTGTATAAACATGTAAATATCTACACCGATATCCGTAAAAATATGGAAATATCTACACTGCTATCTGTATAAACATTGAAATATCTACACCGCGATCTGTATAAACATGGAAATATCTACACCGCGATCTGTATAAACATGGAAATATCTACACCGCTATCTGTATAAACATGGAAATATCTACAAAGCTCTCTCTATAAACATGGAAATATCTGCACCGCCATCTGTATAAACATGGAAATACCTGCAAAGTCATCTGTATAAACATGGAAATATCTACAGTGCCATCTCTATAAACATTGACAAATCTACACTGCCATCTGTAAAAACATGGAAATATCCACACAGTCATCTAAATAAACATGGAAATATCTACACCACCATCTGTATAAACATGGAAATACCTACAGTACCATCTGTATACACGTGGAAATTTCTACACAGACTTCTGTATAAATATGGAAATATCTACATGGCCATCTGTATAAACATGGAATTACCTACTGTGCCATCTGTAGAAAGATGGAAATATCTACACCGCTATCTCTATAAATCTGGAAATATCTACACCGCCATCTCTATAAACATGAAAATATCTACACTGCCATCTCCATAAAGATGGAAGTATCTACTCCACCATGTTAATAAACACGGAAATAACTACACCACCATATGTGTAAACATGGAAATATCTATGCCGCCATCTGTATAAACATGGAAATATCTAGACGGCCATCTGTGTATAGATGGAAATATCAACACCGCCATCTGTACAAACATGGAAATATCTACACCGCTATCTCTATAAACATGGAAATATCTGCACTGCCATCTGTAAAAACATGGAAATACCTATACAGTCATCTGTATAAACATGGAAATATCTACAATGCCATCTGTATACACATGGAAATATCTACACAGCCATCTGTATAAACATGTAAATATCTACACTGCTATCTCTATAAACATGGAAATATCTCCACTGCCATCTCCATAAACATGGAACTAACTACTCCGCCATCTGTATAAACATGGAAATATCTACACCGCCATCTGTGTGAATAAGGAAATATCTACAATGCCATCTGTATAAAGATATAAATATCTGCACCGCGAGCTGTATAAACATGGAAATATCTACATCGCTATCTGTATAAACGTGGAAATACCAACACCGCTATCGGTATAAACATGGAAATATCTACAACGCCATCTATATAAACATGGAAATATCTGCACCGCTATATCTATAAACATGGAAATACCTACACCACTATCTCTATAAACATGGAAATAACTACACCGCTATCTGTATAAACATGGAAATAAATACACCACTATTTGTATTAACAGGAAATATCTACACCACCATCTGTTTAAACATGGAAATATCTACAGAGACATCTGTTTATACATGGAAATATCCACACCGCTATATGTATAAGCATGGAAATATCAACACCGCCATCTGTACAAACATGGAAATATCTACACCGCTATCTCTAAAAACACGGAAATTTCTACACCGTTATCTGTATAAATATGGAAATATCTACACCGCTATCTCTATAAACATGAGAATATCTACAACGCCATCTGTATAAACATGGAAATACCTATACTGTCATTTGTGTAAACATGGAAATATCTACACCACCATCTGTATAAACATGGAAATGTCTACAATGCCATCTGTATACACATGGAAATAACTACATGGAAATCTGTGTATAGATGGAATCATCAACACCGCCATCTGTACAAACTTGGAAATATCTACACTGCTATCTCTATAAACATGGAAATATATACACGGCGGTCTGCATAAACATGGAAATATCTACATTGGTATCTGTATAAACATGTAAATATCTACACCACGACCTGTATAAACATGGAAAGATATACACTGCTATCTCTGTAAACATGGAAATATCTGCACCGCTATCTCTATAGACATGGAAATATCTACAAAGCCATCTGCATAAACATGGAAATACCTACACAGACATGTGTAGGAACATGGAAATATCTACACTGCCATCTGTATACACATAGAAATATCTACACAGCCCTCTGTATTAATATGGAGATATCTGCATAGGTATCTGTAAACATGGAAATATCTACACAGCAATCTGTATAAACATGGAAATATCTACACCGCTATCCGTATAGATATGAAATTTCTAAACCGCTATCTCTATATAATTTGAAATATCTACACTGCTATCTGTATAAACATGGAAATATCTTCAATTCTATCAGTATAAACATGGAAATATCTACACCGCCATCTGTATATACATGGAAATATCTCCACTGCTATCTCTATAAACATCGAAATATCTACACCGCCATCTGTATAAACATGGAAATATTTACAAAGTTGTCTGTATAAACATGGAAATATCTACACCTCCATCTGTATAAACATGGAAACATCTACACAACCATGTGTATATACATGGAAATATCTACAACGCTATCTATATAAACATGGAAATAACTACACCGCTATCTTTATAAACATGGAAATATCTACACTGCCATCTAAATATCCATGGAAATATCTGTGCCGCCATCTGTATAAACATGGAAATATCGAAAAGGTCATCTGTGTATAGATGGAAATATCAACACCACCATCTGTACAAACATGGAAATATCTGCACCGCTATCTGTATAAACATGGAAATATCTACACCGCGGTCTGTATAAACACGGAAATATCTACACCGCTATCTCTATAAACATGGAAATATCTACACCGTGATCTGTATAAACATAGAAATATTTACACCGCTATCTTTATAAACATGGAAATTTCTACACCGTTATCTGTATAAATATGGAAATATCTTCACCGCTATCTCTATAAAGATGGAATTGTCTACACCGCCATCTGTATAAACATGGAAATACCTATACAGTCATCTGTGTAAACATGGAAATATCTACACCACCATCTGTATAAACATGGAAATATCTACAATGCCATCTGTATACACATGGAAATACCTACACGGCAATCTGTGTATAGATGGAAACATCAACACCGCCATGTGTACAAACATGGAAATATCTACACTGCTATCTCTATAAACATGGAAATATCTACACTGCGGTCTGTATAAACATGGAAATATCTACACCGGTATGTGTATAAACATGGAAATATCGGCACCAGGATCTGTATAAACATGGAAATATATACACTGCTATCTGTATAAACATGGAAAAATCTGCACCGCTATCTCTATAAACATGCAAATATCTACAAAGACATCTGTATAAACATGGAAATACCTACACAGTCATGTGTAGGAACATTTAAATTTCTACACTGACATCTGTATAAACATAGAAATATCTACACAGCCCTCTGTATAAATATGGAATTATCTGCATAGGCATCTGTGTAAACCTGGAAATATCTGCACCGCTATCTGTATAAACCTGGAAATACCTACACCGCTGTCTCTATAAACATGGAAATATGTACACCGCTATGTGTATAAACATGGAAATATCTCCACTGCTCTCTGTATAAACATGGAAATAACTCCACCGTTATATGTATAAACATGGAAATATCTACAGCGCAATCTCTATATACATTGACAAATCTACACTGCCATCTGTAAAAACATGGAAATATCTACACAGTCATCTGAATAAACATGGAAATATCTACACCACCATCTGTATAAACATGGAAATACCTACAACACCATCTGTATACAGATGGAAATATCTACACGGCCATCTGTATAAACATAGAATTATCTACACTGCCATCTGTAGAAAGATGGAAATATCTACACCGCTATCTCTATAAATATGGAAATATCTACACCGCCATCTCTATAAACATGAAAATATCTACACTGCCATCTCCATAAAGATGGAAGTATCTACTCCGCCATGTGTATAAGCACGGAAATACCTACACCACCATCTGTATAAACATGGAAATATCTACACCGCTATCTGTATAAACATGGAAATATCTACACCGCCATCTGCATGACCATGGAAATATCTACGCCTCCATCTGTATAAACATGGAAATATCTACACGGCCATCTGTGTATAGACGGAAATACCAACACCGCCATCTGTACAAACATGGAAATATCTACACCGCTATCTCTATAAACATGGAAATATCTGCACTGCCACCTGTAAAAACATGGAAATACCTATACACTCATCTGTATAAAAATGGAAATATCTACAATGCCATCTGTATACACATGGAAATATTTCCACAGCCATCTGTATAAACATGTAAATATCTACAATGCTATCTCTATAAACATGGAAATATCTATACCGCCATCTCTATAAACATGAAAATATCTACACTGCCAGCTCCATAAACATGGAACTAACTACTCCGCCATCTGTATAAATATGGAAACATCTACACCGCCATCTGTGTGAATAAGGAAATATCTACAAGGCCATCTGTATAAAGATATAACTATCTGCACGGCGAGCTGTATAAACATGGAAATATCTACATCGCTATCTGTATAAACGTGGAAATACCAACACCGCTATCGGTAAAAACATGGAAATACCTACACCGCTATCTCTATAAACATGGAAATATCTACACCGCTATCTGTATAAACATGGAAATATCTACACTGCTATCTGTATAAACATGGAAATATCTACACCGCGATCTGTATAAACATGGAAATATCTTCACCACGATCTGTATAAACATGGAAATATCTACACAGCTATCTGTATAAATATGGTAATATCTACACCACCATCTATATAAACATGGAAATATCTACACCGACACCTGTATAAACATGGAAATATCTACAATGCCATCTGTAGAAAGGTGGAAATATCTACATCGCAATCTGTGTAAACATGGAAATATCTACACCGATATATGTAAATACATGGAAATATCTACACCCCTATCTGTATAAACATGGAAATATCTACACCGCTATCTCTATAAACATGAAAATATCTGCACTGCCATCTGTAAAAACATGGAAATACCTATACACTCATCTGTATAAACATGGAAATATCTACAATGCCATCTGTATACACATGGAAATATCTCCACAGCCATCTGTATAAACATGTAAATATCTACACTGCTATCTCTATAAACATGGAAATATCTATACCGCCATCTCTATAAACATGAAAATATCTACACTGCCAGCTCCATAAACATGGAACTAACCACTCCGCCATCTGTATAAACATGGAAACATCTACACCGCCATCTGTGTGAATAAGGAAATATCTACAATGCCATCTGTATAAAGATATAACTATCTGCACGGCGAGCTGTATAAACATGGAAATATCTACATCGCTATCTGTATAAACGTGGAAATACCAACACCGCTATCGGTAAAAACATGGAAATATCTACAACGCCATCTATATAAACATGGAAATATTTACACCGCTATGTCTATAAACATGGAAATACCTACACCGCTATCTCTATAAACATGGAAATATCTACACTGCTATCTGTATAAACATGGAAATATCTACACCGCTATCTGTATAAACATGGAAAAATCTACACCGCGATCTGTATAAACATGGAAATATCTTCACCACGATCTGTATAAACATGGAAATATCTACACTGCTATGTGTATAAACATGGTAATATCTACACCACCATCTATATAAACATGGAAATATCTACACCGACACCTGTATAAACATGGAAATATCTACAATGCCATCTGTAGAAAGATGGAAATATCTACACCGCAATCTGTGTAAACATGGAAATATCTACACCGATATATGTAAAAACATGGAAATATCTACACCCCTATCTGTATAAACATGGAAATATCTACAACGCTATCTCTATAAACATGGAAAAATCAACACCGCTATCTCTATGAACATGGAAATATCTACACCCCCATCTTTATAAACATGGAAATATCTACACCACGATCAGTATAAACATGGAAATATCTACACCGCTATCTGTATAAACATGGAAATATCTCCACTGCTATCTCTATAAACATGGAAATATCTACACCGCCATCTGTAAAAACATGGAAATATCTACAAAGCCATGTGTATATACATGGAAATATCTACAACGCTATCTATATAAACATGGAAATAACTACACCGCTATTTGTATAAACGTGGAAATATCTACACCGCCATCTACATATCCATGGAAATATCTGCGCCGCCATCTGTATAAACATGGAAATATCTACAAGGTCATCTGTGTATAGATAGAAATATCAACACCGCCATCTGTACAAACATGGAAATATCTGCACCGCGATCTGTATAAACATGGAAATATCTACACCGCGATCTGTATAAACATGGAAATATCTTCACCACGATCTGTATAAACATGGAAATATCTACACCGCTATCTGTATAAACATGGTAATATCTACAACACCATCTATATAAACATGGAAATATCTACACCGCCATCTGTATAAATATGGAAATATCTACAATGCCATCTGTAGAAAGATGGAAATACCTACACTGCAATCTTTTTAAACATGGAAATATCTACACCGAAATCTGTAAAAACATGGAAATATATACACCGCTCTCTGTATAAATATGGAAATATCTTCACCGCGATCTGTATAAACATGGAAATATCTACACAGCTATCTCTGGAAACATGGAAATATCTACACCGCCATCTGTATAAACATGGAAATAACTACAAAGTCATCTGTATAAACATGGAAATATCTACACAGCCATCTCTATAAACATGGAAATATCTACACAGCCATCTGTATATACATGGAAATATCTACACCGCTATCTGTATAAACATGGAAATATCTACACCGCTATCTCTATAAACATGGATATAACTACACCGTGATCTGTATGAACATGGAAATATTTACACCGCTATCTGTATAAACATGGAAATATCTACACCGCCATCTACATATCCATGGAAATATCTGCGCCGCCATCTGTATAAACATGGAAATATCTACACGGTCATCTGTGTATAGATAGAAATATCAACACCGCCATCTGTACAAACAAGGAAATATATGCACCGCCATCTGTATAAACATGGAAATATCTACACCGCAGTCTGTATAAACATGGAAATATCTACACCGCTATCTGTATAAACATGGAAATATCTACACCGCTATCTCTATAAACATGGAAATATCTACACCGTGATCTGTATAAACATGGAAATATTTACACCGCTATATGTATAAACATGGAAATTTCTACACCGTTATCTGTATAAATATGGAAATATATTCACTGCTATCTCTATAAACATGGAAATATCTACAGTGCCTTCTGTATAAACATGGAAATACCTATACAGTCATCTGTGTAAACATGGAAATATCTACACCACCATCTGTATAAACATGGAAATATCTACAATGCCATCTGTATAAACATGGAAATAACTACACGGCCATCTGTGTATAGATGGAAACATCAACACCGCCATCTGTACAACCCTGGAAACCACCATCTGTGTACACATGGAAATATCTACACAGACATCTGTATACATATGGAAATATCTACAGGGCCATCTGTATAAACATGGAAATATCTACACTGCCATCTGTAGAAAGATGGAAATATGTACACCGCTATCTCTATAAATATGGAAATATCTACACCGCCATCTCTATAAACATGAAAATATATACACTGCCATCTCCATAAAGATGGAAGTATCTACCCTGCAATGTGTATAAACACGGAAATATCCACACCACCATCTGTGTAAACATGGAAATATCTACAACGCTATCTGTATATACATGGAAATATCTACACCACCATCTGCATGTCCATGGAAATATCTCCGCCGCCATCTGTATAAACATGGAAATATCTACAAAGCCATCTGTGTATAGATGGAAATATCAACACCGCCATCTGTTCAAACATGGAAATATCTACATCGCTATCTCTATAAACATGGAAATATCTGCACTGTCATCTGTAAAAACATGGAAATACCGATACAGTCATCTGTATAAACATGGAAATATCTACAATGCCATCTCTATACACATGGAAATATCTACACAGCCATCTGTATAAACATGTAAATATCTACACTGCTATCTCTATAAACATGAAAATATCTACACTGCCATCTCCATAAACATGAAACTAACTACTTCGCCATCTGTATAAACATGGAAACACCTACACCGCCATCTGTGTGAATAAGGAAATATCTACACTGCCATCAGTATAAAGATATAAATATCTGCACTGCGAGCTGTAAAAACATGGAAATATCTACATCGCTATCTGTAAAACGTGGAAATATCTACACGGCCATCTGTATAAACATGGAAATATCTACACAGACATCTGTATAAACACGGAAATATCTGAACTGCCAACTGTGGAAAGATGGAAATATCTACACCACGATCTGTATAAATATGAAAATATCTACACCGCTATCTGTGTAAAGATGGAAATATCTACACCGCAATCTGTGCAAAGATGGAAGTATCTACACCGCTATCTCTGTAAACATGGAAATATCTACGCCACTATCTGTATAAACATGGAAATATCTGCATCGCTATCTGTATAAACATGGAAATATCTACACCGCTATCTGTATAAAGCTGGAAAGATCTACACAGCTATCTGTATAAATATGGAAATATGTACAACGCTGTCTCTCTAAACATGGAAATGTTTACACCGCTATCTCTATAAACATGGAAATATCTACATCGTTGTCTCTATAAACATGAAAATATCTACACTGACACATGTATAAACATGGAAATAACTTCACAGTCATCTATATAAACATGGAAATATCTACACCAACATCTGTATAAACATGGAAATATCTACACGGAAAGCTGTATAAACATGGAAATATCTAGAGAGTCATCTCTATAAACATGGAAATATCCATACCGCTATCTGTATAAACAGGGAAATGCCCACTCCGCTATCTGTATAAACATGGAAATAGCCACACCGCTATCTGTAAACATGGAAATGTCTGCACCGCTATCTTTATAAACATGGAAATATCTGCAATTCTATCTGTGTAAACATAGAAATATCTACACGGCTATATGTGTAAACATGGAAATATCTGCACCGCTATCTGTACAAAGATCAAAATATCTACACAACTATCTCTAAAACTTGGAAATATCTACACCGCTCTCTGTATAAACCTGGAAATATCTACACCGATATCGGCATAAACAAGGAAATATCTACACCGCCATCTGTATAACATGGAAATACCTACTCCGCTATCTGTACAAATATGGAAATATCCACACCGCTATCTCTATAAACATGGAAATAACTACACCGATTTCTCCATATACATGGAAATATCTACACTGTAATCTCTATATACATGGAAATATCTACACCGCCATCTGCATAAACATGGAAATATCTACCCCACTATCTGTATAAACATGGAAATATCTTCCCTGCCATCTATATAAACATGGAAATATCTACACCGCCATCTGTATAAAGATGGAAATATCTACACCGCAATCTGCATAAATATGGAAATAGCTACACCGCAACCTCTATAGACATGTAAATATCTACACCGCTATCTGTGTAAACATGGAAATATCTACACTGCCATCTGTATAAAGATGGAAATATCTACACCGCGAGCTGTATAAACATGGAAATATCTACCCCACTATCTGTATAAACATGGAAATATCTTCACTGCCATCTGTATAAACATGGAAATATCTACACGGCCATCTGTATAAAGATGGAAATACCTACACCGCAATCTGTATAAATATGGAAATAGCCACACCGCTACCTCTATAGACATGTAAATATCTACACCACTATCTGTATAAACAAGGAAATATCTACACTGCCATCTGTATAAAGATGAAAATATCTACACCGCGATCTGTATAAATATGGAAATATCTACACCGCCATCTGTATAAACATGGAAATATCTACAAATCTATCTCTATAAACATGTAAATATCTACACCGCTATCTGTATAAACATGGAAATATCTACTCTGTCATCTGTATAAACATGGAAATATCTGAACTGCCATCTGTGGAAAGATGGAAATATGTACACCACGATCTGTATAAATATGAAAATATCTACACCGCTATCTCTGTAAAGATGGAAATATCTACACTGCAATCTGTGCAAAGATGGAAATATCTACACCGCTATCTCTGTAAACATGGAAATATCTACGCCTCTTTCTCTATAAACATGGAAATATCTACACTGCTATATCTATAAACATGGAAATATCTACACCGCTATCTGTATAAACATGGAAATATCTACACCGCTATCTATACAAACATGGAAATATCTACAATGCTATCTGTGTAAACATGGAAATATCTACACAGCTATCTGTGTAATCTTGGAAATATCTACACAGGTATCTGTGTAAAAATGGGAATATCTACACGGCAATCTGTGCAAAGAGGGAAATATCTACACCGCTATCTCTGAAAACATGGACATATCTACACAGCTATCTGTATAAACATGGAAATATCTAAAACGCTATCTGTATAAACAAGGAAATATCTACACCGCCATCTGTAGAAACATGGAAATATCTACTCCACCATCTGTATAAACATGGAAATACCTACACCGCTATCTGTACAAATATGGAAATATCTACACAGCTATCTCTATACACATGGAAATACCAACATCGATTTCTCTATAAACATGGAAATATCTACATCGCAATCTCTATAGACATGGAATTATCTACACCGCCATCTCTATAAACATGAAAATATCTACACCGCCATCTTCAGAAACATGGCTGTATCTACACCGCTATCTGTATAAACAAGGAAATATCTACACCGCCATCTGTAGAAACATGGAAAAATGTACACCGCCATCTCTATAAACATGGAAATACCTACACTGCTATATGTAGAAATATGGAAATATCTACACCGCTATCTCTATAAACATGGAAATACCAACACCGCCATGTGTAGATACATGGAAATATCTACACCGCCATCTCTATAAACATGGAAATACCTACACCGCTATCTGTAGAAATATGGAAATATCTACACCGCTATCTGTATAAACATGGAAATACCAACTCCGCTTTCTCTATAAACATGGAAATACCTACATCGCAATCTCTATAAACATGGAATTATCTACACAGCAATCTCTAAAACATGAAAATATCTACACTGCCATCTTCAGAAATATGGCTGATTCTACACCGCCATCTGTATAAACATGGAAATATCTACACCACTATCTGTATAAACATGGAAAAACCTTCACTGCCATCTGTATAAAGATGGAAATATCTGCACTGCGAGTTGTATAAACATGGATATATCTACACCGCTATCTCTATAAACATGGAAATAACTACAACGCCATCTGTATAAACATGGAAACACCTACACTGCTATCTCTATAAATATGGAAATATCCACACAGCTATCTCTATAAACATGGAAATACCTAAACAGATTTCTCTATAAACATGGAAATATCTACACTGCAATCTCTATATACATGGAAATATCTACACCGCCATCTCTATAAACATGAAAATATCTACACCGCCATCTTCAGAAACATGGATGTATCTACACCGCCATCTGTATAAACATGGAAATATCTACACCACTATCGGTATAAACATGGAAATATCTTCACTGACATCTGTATAAACATGGAAATAAATACACCGCAATCTGTATAAATATGGAAATACCTACACCGCTACCTCTATAGACATGTAAATAGCTACACCCCTCTCTGTATAAACATGGAAATATCTACACTGCCATCTGTATAAAGATGGAAATATCTACACCGCGAACTGTATAAACATGGAAATATCTACACCGCAATCTGTATAAACATGGAAATATCTACAATGCTATCTCTGTAAACATGGAAATATCTACACAGCTATCTGTGTAAACTTGGAAATATCTACACCGCTATCTGTGTAAATTTGGCAATACTTACACCGCAATCTCTGCAACGATGGAAATATCTACACCGCTATCTCTGTAAACATGGAAATATCTACACCGCTATCTGTACAAACATGGAAATATCTACACTGCCATCAGTATAAACATGGAAATATCTACAGCGCCATCTGTGTAAACATGGAAATATCTACACTGCCATCTGTTCACACAGGGAAATGTCTACACAGCCATCTGCATAAACATGGAAATATCTACATCGCTATCTCTATAAACATGGAAATATCTACACCACTATCTGTATAAACATGGAAATATCTAAATCGCTATCTGTATAAACAGGGAAATATCTTCACCGCTATAAGTATAAACATGGAAATATCTACACCGCTATCTGTATAAACATGGAAATATCTACAACGCGATCTGTATAAACATGGAAATATCTTCACCACGATCTGTATATACATAGAAATATCTACACCGCTATCTGTATAAACATGGTAATATCTACACCACCATCTATATAAACATGGAAAAATCTACACCACCATCTATATAAACATGGAAATATCTACAATGCCATCTGTAGAAAGATGGAAATATCTACTACGCAATCGGTGTAAACATGGAATTATCTACACCGCTATCTGTATAAACATGGAAATATCTACAAAGCTCTCTTTATAAACATGGAAATATCTGCACCGCCATCTGTATAAACATGGAAATACCTACAAAGTCATCTGTATAAACATGGAAATATCTACAGCGCCATCTCTATAAACATTGACAAATCTACACTGCCATCTGTAAAAACATGGAAATATCTACCCAGTCATCTGAATAAACATGGAAATATCTACACCGCTATCTGTATAAACATGGAAATATCTACACCGCGATATTTATAAACATGGAAATATCTACACCGCTATCTGTATAAACATGGAAATATCTACACAGCTATCACTATAAACATGGAAAATCTACACCGCCATCTGTATAAACATGGAAATACCTACAAAGTCATCTGTATAAACATGCAAATATCTACACAGCCATCTGTATAAACATGGAAATATCAACACAGCCATCTGTATATACATGGATATCTACACCGCTATCTGTATAAACATGGAAATAACTACACCGCTATTAGTATAAACAAGGAAATATCTACACCGTGATCTGTATAAACATGGAAATATCTACACCGCCATCTCTATAAACATGGAAATATCTACACCCCTATCTGTATAAACATGGAAATATCCACAACACTTTCTCTATAAACATGGAAAAATCAACACTGCTATCTCTATGAACATTGAAATATCTACACTGCCATCTCTATAAACATGGAAATATCTACACCACGATCAGAATAAACATGGAAATATCTACATCGCTATCTGTATAAACATAGAAATATCTCCACTGCTATCTCTATAAACATCGAAATATCTACACCGCCATCTGTATAAACATGGAAATACTTACAAAGTTATCTGTATAAACATGGAAATATCTACACCGCCATCTGTATAAACATGGAAATATGTACACTGCCATGTGTATATACATGGAAATAACTACACCGCTATCTATATAAACATGGAAATAACTACACCGCTATCTGTATAAACATGGAAATATCTACAACGCCATCTACATATCCATGGAAATATCTGTGCCACCATCTGTATAAACATGGAAATATCTACACGGTCATCTCTGTATAGATGGAAATATCAACACCGCCATCTGTACAAACATGGAAATATCTGCACCGCTATCTGTATAAACATGGAAATATCTACACCGCGGTCTGTATAAACATGGAAATATCTACACCGCTATCTGTATAAACATGGAAATATCTACACCACTATCTCTATAAACATGGAAATATCTACACCGTGATCTGTATAAACATTTAAATATTTACACTGCTATCTGTATAAACATGGAAATTTCTACACCGTTATCTGTATAAATATGGAAATATCTACACCGCTATCTCTATAAACATGGAAATATCTACACCGCCATCTGTATAAACATCGAAATACCTATACAGTCATCTTTGTAAACACGGAAATATCTACACCACCATCTGTATAAACATGGAAATATCTTCAATGCCATCTGTATACACATGGAAATACCTACACGGCAATCTGCGTATAAATGGGAACATCAACAACGCCATCTGTACAAACGTGGAAATATCTACTCTGCTATCTCTATAAACATGGAAATATCTACACTGCGGTCTGTATAAACATGGAAATATCTACACCGGTATCTGTATAAACATGGAAATATCTACACCATGATCTGTATAAACATGGAAATATATACACCGCTATCTGTATAAACATGGAAATATCTGCACCGCTATCTTTATAAACATGTTAATATCTACAAAGACATGTGTATAAACATGGAAATACCTACACAGTCATGTTTAGGAACATTTAAATATCTACACTGCCATCTGTATAAACATAGAAATATCTACAAAGCCCTCTGTATAAATATGGAATTATCTGCATAGGCATCTGTGTAAACATGGAAATATCTGCACCGCTATCTGTATAAAAATGGAAATAACAACACCGCTGTCTCTTTAAACATGGAAATATGTACACGGCTATGTGTATAAACATGGAAATATCTCCACTACCCTCTGTATAAAAATGGAAATATCCCCACCGTTATCTGTATAAACATGGAAATATCTACACTGCCATCTGTAAAAACATGGAAATATCTACACCGCCAACTGTATAAACATGGAAATATCTACACCACCATCTGTATAAACATGGAAATAACTACAATACCATCTGTATACACATGGAAATATCTACACAGACATCTGTATAAATATGGAAATAACTACAATGCCATCTGTATAAACATGGAAATATCTACACTGCCATCTGTAGAAAATGGAAATATCTACACCGCTATCTCTATAAATATGGAAATATCTACACCGCCATCTCTATAAACATGAAAATATCTACACTGCCATCTCCATAAAGATGGAAGTATCTACTCCGCCATGTGAATAAACACGGAAATATCTACACCACCATCTGTGTAAACATGGAAATACCTACACCGCTATCTGTATAAACATGGAAATATCTACACCGCCATCTGCATGTCCATGGGAATTTCTACGCCACCATCTGTATAAACATGGAAATATCTACACGGCCATCTGTGTATAGATGGAAATATCAACACAGCCATCTGTACAAACATGGAATTATCTACAGCGCTATCTCTATAAACATGGAAATATCTGCACTGCCATCTGTAAAAACATGGAAATACCTATACAGTCATCTGTGTAAACATGGAAATATCTACAATGCCATCTGTATACACATGGAAATATCTAAACAGCCATCTGTATAAGCATGTAAATATCTTCACTGCTATCTCTATAAACATGGAAATATCTACACCGCCATCTCTATAAACATGAAAATATCTACAGTGCCATCTCCATACATATGGAACTAACTACTCCGCCATCTGTATAAACATGGAAACATCTACACCGCCATCTGTGTGAACAAGGAAATATCTACAATTCCATCAGGATAAAGACATAAATATCTGCACCGCGAGCTGTATAAACATGTAAATATCTACATCGCTATCTGTATAAACATGGAAATACCAACACCGCTATCGGTATAAACATGGAAATATCTACAACGCCATCTATATAAACATGGAAATATCTACACCGCTATGTCTATAAACATGGAAATACCAACACCGCTATCTCTGTAAACATGGAAATATCTACACCTCTATCTGTATAAACATGGAAATATCTACACCACCATCTATATAAACATGGAAATATCTACACCGCCATCTGTATAAACATGGAAATATCTACAATGCCATCTGTAGAAAGATGGAAATATCTACACCGCAATCTGTGTAAACATGGAAATATATACACCGATATCTGTATAAACATGGAAATATCTACACCGCAATCTGTATAAACATGGAAATATCTACACCGCGATCTGTATAAACATGGATATATCTACACAGCGATCTGTATAAACATGGAAATATCTGCAACACGATCTGTATAAACATGGAAATATCTACACCATGATCTGTATAAACATGGAAATATATACACCGCTATCTGTATAAACATGGAAATATCTGCACCGCTATCTCTATAAACATGGAAATATCTACAAAGACATCTGTATGAACATGGAAATACCTACACAGTCATGTGTAGGAACATTTAAATATCTACACTGCCATCTGTATAAACATAGAAATATCTACAAAGCCCTCTGTATAAATATGGAAATATCTGCATAGGCATCTGTGTAAACATGGAAATATCTGCACCGCTATCTGTATAAACATGGAAATACCTACACCGCTGTCTCTATAAACATGGTAATATGTACACCGCTATGTGTATAAACATGGAAATATCTCCACTGCTCTCTGTATAAACATGGAAATATCTCCACCGTTATCTGTATAAACATGGAAATATCGACAGCGCCATCACTATAAACATTGAAATATCTACACTGCCATCTGTAAAAACATGGAAATATCTACACCGCCAACTGTATAAACATGGAAATATCTACACCACCATCTGTATAAACATGGAAATAACTACAATACCATCTGTATACACATGGAAATATCTACACAGTCATCTGTATAAATATGGAAATAACTACACTGCCATCTGTATCAACATGGAAATATCTACACTGCCATCTGTAGAAAGATGGAAATATCTACACCGCTATCTCTATAAATATGGAAATATCTACACCGCCATCTCTATAAACATGAAAATATCTACACTGCCATCTCCATAAAGATGGAAGTATCTACTCCGCCATGTGTATAAACACGGAAATATCTACACCACCATCTGTGTAAACATGGAAATATCTACACCGCTATCTGTATAAACATGGAAATATCTACACCGCCATCTGCATGTCCATGGGAATTTCTATGCCGCCATCTGTATAAACATGGAAATATCTACACGGCCATCTGTGTATAGATGGAAATATCAACACAGCCATCTGTACAAACATGGAAATATCTACACCGCTATCTCTATAAACATGGAAGTATCTGCACTGCCATCTGTAAAAACATGGAAATACCTATACAGTCATCTGTATAAACATGGAAATATCTACAATGCCATCTGTATACACATGGATATATCTAAACAGCCATCTGTATAAGCATGTAAATATCTTCACTGCTATCTCTATAAACATGGAAATATCTACACCGCCATCTCTATAAACATGAAAATATCTACAGTGCCATCTCCATAAATATGGAACTAACTTCTCCGCCATCTGTATAAACATGGAAACATCTACACCGCCATCTGTGTGAACAAGGAAATATCTACAATTCCATCACGATAAAGATATAAATAACTGCACCGCGAGCTGTATAAACATGTAAATATCTACATCGCTATCTGTATAAACATGGAAATACCAACACCGCTATCGGTATAAACATGGAAATATCTACAACGCCATCTATATAAACATGGAAATATCTACACCGCTATGTCTATAAACATGGAAATACCTACACCGCTATCTCTGTAAACATGGAAATATCTACACCTCTATCTGTATAAACATGGAAATATCTACACCACCATCTATATAAACATGGAAATATCTACACCGCCATCTGTATAAACATGGAAATATCTACAATGCCATCTGTAGAAAGATGGAAATATCTACACCGCAATCTGTGTAAACATGGAAATATATACACCGATATCTGTATAAACATGGAAATATCTACACCGCAATCTGTATAAACATGGAAATATCTACACCGCGATCTGTATAAACATGGAAATATCTACACAGCGATCTGTATAAACATGGAAATATCTGCAACACGATCTGTATAAACATGGAAATATCTACACCATGATCTGTATAAACATGGAAATATATACACCGCTATCTGTATAAACATGGAAATATCTGCACCGCTATCTCTATAAACATGGAAATATCTACAAAGACATCTGTATGAACATGGAAATACCTACACAGTCATGTGTAGGAACATTTAAATATCTACACTGCCATCTGTATAAACATAGAAATATCTACAAATCCCTCTGTATAAATATGGAAATATCTGCATAGGCATCTGTGTAAACATGGAAATATCTGCACCGCTATCTGTATAAACATGGAAATACCTACACCGCTGTCTCTATAAACATGGTAATATGTACACCGCTATGTGTATAAACATGGAAATATCTCCACTGCACTCTGTATAAACATGGAAATATCTCCACCGTTATCTGTATAAACATGGAAATATCGACAGGGCCATCAGTATAAACATTGAAATATCTACACTGCCATCTGTAAAAACATGGAAATATCTACACCGCCAACTGTATAAACATGGAAATATCTACACCACCATCTGTATAAACATGGAAATAACTACAATACCTTCTGTATACACAAGGAAATATCTACACAGACATCTGTATAAATATGGAAATAACTACACTGCCATCTGTATCAACATGGAAATATCTACACTGCCATCTGTAGAAAGATGGAAATATCTACACCGCTATCTCTATAAATATGGAAATATCTACACCGCCATCTCTATAAACATGAAAATATCTACACTGCCATCTCCATAAAGATGGAAGTATCTACTCCGCCATGTGTATAAACACGGAAATATCTACACCACCATCTGTGTAAACATGGAAATATCTACACCGCTATCTGTATAAACATGGAAATATCTACACCGCCATCTGCATGTCCATGGGAATTTCTATGCCGCCATCTGTATAAACATGGAAGTATCTACACGGCCATCTGTGTATAGATGGAAATATCAACACAGCCATCTGTACAAACATGGAAATATCTACACCGCTATCTCTATAAACATGGAAGTATCTGCACTGCCATCTGTAAAAACATGGAAATACCTATACAGTCATCTGTATAAACATGGAAATATCTACAATGCCATCTGTATACACATGGATATATCTAAACAGCCATCTGTATAAGCATGTAAATATCTTCACTGCTATCTCTATAAACATGGAAATATCTACACCGCCATCTCTATAAACATGAAAATATCTACAGTGCCATCTCCATAAATATGGAACTAACTTCTCCGCCATCTGTATAAACATGGAAACATCTACACCGCCATCTGTGTGAACAAGGAAATATCTACAATTCCATCAGGATAAAGATATAAATATCTGCACCGCGAGCTGTATAAACATGTAAATATCTACATCGCTATCTGTATAAACATGGAAATACCAACACCGCTATCGGTATAAACATGGAAATACCTACAACGCCATCTATATAAACATGGAAATATCTACACCGCTATGTCTATAAACATGGAAATACCTACACCGCTATCTCTGTAAACATGGAAATATCTACACCTCTATCTGTATAAACATGGAAATATCTACAATGCCATCTGTAGAAAGATGGAAATATCTACACCGCAATCTGTGTAAACATGGAAATATCTACACCGATATCTGTATAAACATGGAAATATCTACACCGCAATCTGTATAAACATGGAAATATCTACACCGCGATCTGTATAAACATGGAAATATCTACACAGCGATCTGTATAAACATGGAAATATCTGCAACGCGATCTGTATAAACATGGAAATATCTACACCATGATCTGTATAAACATGGAAATATATACACCGCTATCTGTATAAACATGGAAATATCTGCACCGCTATCTCTATAAACATGGAAATATCTACAAAGACATCTGTATGAACATGGAAAAACCTACACAGTCATGTGTAGGAACATTTAAATATCTACACTGCCATCTGTATAAACATAGAAATATCTACAAATCCCTCTGTATAAATATGGAAATATCTGCATAGGCATCTGTGTAAACATGGAAATATCTGCACCGCTATCTGTATAAACATGGAAATACCAACACCGCTGTCTCTATAAACATGGTAATATGTACACCGCTATGTGTATAAACATGGAAATATCTCCACTGCTCTCTGTATAAACATGGAAATATCTCCACCGTTATCTGTATAAACATGGAAATATCGACAGCGCCATCACTATAAACATTGAAATATCTACACTGCCATCTGTAAAAACATGGAAATATCTACACCGCCAACTGTATAAACATGGAAATATCTACACCACCATCTGTATAAACATGGAAATATCTACACAGACATCTGTATAAATATGGAAATAACTACACTGCCATCTGTATAAACATGGAAATATCTACACCGCTATCTGTATAAACATGGAAATATCTACACCGCCATCTGCATGTCCATGGGAATTTCTATGCCGCCATCTGTATAAACATGGAAATATCTACACGGCCATCTGTGTATAGATGGAAATATCAACACAGCCATCTGTACAAACATGGAAATATCTACACCGCTATCTCTATAAACATGGAAGTATCTGCACTGCCATCTGTAAAAACATGGAAATACCTATACAGTCATCTGTATAAACATGGAAATATCTACAATGCCATCTGTATACACATGGATATATCTAAACAGCCATCTGTATAAGCATGTAAATATCTTCACTGCTATCTCTATAAACATGGAAATATCTACACCGCCATCTCTATAAACATGAAAATATCTACAGTGCCATCTCCATAAATATGGAACTAACTTCTCCGCCATCTGTATAAACATGGAAACATCTACACCGCCATCTGTGTGAACAAGGAAATATCTACAATTCCATCAGGATAAAGATATAAATATCTGCACCGCGAGCTGTATAAACATGTAAATATCTACATCGCTATCTGTATAAACATGGAAATACCAACACCGCTATCGGTATAAACATGGAAATATCTACAACGCCATCTATATAAACATGGAAATATCTACACCGCTATGTCTATAAACATGGAAATACCTACACCGCTATCTCTGTAAACATGGAAATATCTACACCTCTATCTGTATAAACATGGAAATATCTACACCACCATCTATATAAACATGGAAATATCTACACCGCCATCTGTATAAACATGGAAATATCTACAATGCCATCTGTAGAAAGATGGAAATATCTACACCGCAATCTGTGTAAACATGGAAATATATACACCGATATCTGTATAAACATGGAAATATCTACACCGCAATCTGTATAAACATGGAAATATCTACACCGCGATCTGTATAAACATGGAAATATCTACACAGCGATCTGTATAAACATGGAAATATCTGCAACACGATCTGTATAAACATGGAAATATCTACACCATGATCTGTATAAACATGGAAATATATACACCGCTATCTGTATAAACATGGAAATATCTGCACCGCTATCTCTATAAACATGGAAATATCTACAAAGACATCTGTATGAACATGGAAATACCTACACAGTCATGTGTAGGAACCTTTAAATATCTACACTGCCATCTGTATAAACATAGAAATATCTACAAAGCCCTCTGTATAAATATGGAAATATCTGCATAGGCATCTGTGTAAACATGGAAATATCTGCACCGCTATCTGTATAAACATGGAAATACCTACACCGCTGTCTCTATAAACATGGTAATATGTACACCGCTATGTGTATAAACATGGAAATATCTCCACTGCTCTCTGTATAAACATGGAAATATCTCCACCGTTATCTGTATAAACATGGAAATATCGACAGCGCCATCACTAAAAACATTGAAATATCTACACTGCCATCTGTAAAAACATGGAAATATCTACACCGCCAACTGTATAAACATGGAAATATCTACACCACCATCTGTATAAACATGGAAATAACTACAATACCATCTGTATACACATGGAAATATCTACACAGACATCTGTATAAATATGGAAATAACTACACTGCCATCTGTATCAACATGGAAATATCTACACTGCCATCTGTAGAAAGATGGAAATATCTACACCGCTATCTCTATAAATATGGAAATATCTACACCGCCATCTCTATAAATATGGAAATATCTACACCGCCATCTCTATAAACATGAAAATATCTACACTGCCATCTCCATAAAGATGGAAGTATCTACTCCGCCATGTGTATAAACACGGAAATATCTACACCACCATCTGTGTAAACATGGAAATATCTACACCGCTATCTGTATAAACATGGAAATATCTACACCGCCATCTGCATGTCCATGGGAATTTCTATGCCGCCATCTGTATAAACATGGAAATATCTACACGGCCATCTGTGTATAGATGGAAATATCAACACAGCCATCTGTACAAACATGGAAATATCTACACCGCTATCTCTATAAACATGGAAGTATCTGCACTGCCATCTGTAAAAACATGGAAATACCTATACAGTCATCTGTATAAACATGGAAATATCTACAATGCCATCTGTATACACATGGATATATCTAAACAGCCATCTGTATAAGCATGTAAATATCTTCACTGCTATCTCTATAAACATGGAAATATCTACACCGCCATCTCTATAAACATGAAAATATCTACAGTGCCATCTCCATAAATATGGAACTAACTTCTCCGCCATCTGTATAAACATGGAAACATCTACACCGCCATCTGTGTGAACAAGGAAATATCTACAATTCCATCAGGATAAAGATATAAATATCTGCACCGCGAGCTGTATAAACATGTAAATATCTACATCGCTATCTGTATAAACATGGAAATACCAACACCGCTATCGGTATAAACATGGAAATATCTACAACGCCATCTATATAAACATGGAAATATCTACACCGCTATGTCTATAAACATGGAAATACCTACACCGCTATCTCTGTAAACATGGAAATATCTACACCTCTATCTGTATAAACATGGAAATATCTACAATGCCATCTGTAGAAAGATGGAAATATCTACACCGCAATCTGTGTAAACATGGAAATATCTACACCGATATCTGTATAAACATGGAAATATCTACACCGCAATCTGTATAAACATGGAAATATCTACACCGCGATCTGTATAAACATGGAAATATCTACACAGCGATCTGTATAAACATGGAAATATCTGCAACGCGATCTGTATAAACATGGAAATATCTACACCATGATCTGTATAAACATGGAAATATATACACCGCTATCTGTATAAACATGGAAATATCTGCACCGCTATCTCTATAAACATGGAAATATCTACAAAGACATCTGTATGAACATGGAAATACCTACACAGTCATGTGTAGGAACATTTAAATATCTACACTGCCATCTGTATAAACATAGAAATATCTACAAATCCCTCTGTATAAATATGGAAATATCCGCATAGGCATCTGTGTAAACATGGAAATATCTGCACCGCTATCTGTATAAACATGGAAATACCAACACCGCTGTCTCTATAAACATGGTAATATGTACACCGCTATGTGTATAAACATGGAAATATCTCCACTGCTCTCTGTATAAACATGGAAATATCTCCAACGTTATCTGTATAAACATGGAAATATCGACAGCGCCATCACTATAAACATTGAAATATCTACACTGCCATCTGTAAAAACATGGAAATATCTACACCGCCAACTGTATAAACATGGAAATATCTACACCACCATCTGTATAAACATGGAAATAACTACAATACCATCTGTATACACATGGAAATATCTACACAGACATCTGTATAAATATGGAAATAACTACACTGCCATCTGTATAAACATGGAAATATCTACACTGCCATCTGTAGAAAGATGGAAATATCTACACCGCTATCTCTATAAATATGGAAATATCTACACCGCCATCTCTATAAACATGAAAATATCTACACTGCCATCTCCATAAAGATGGAAGTATCTACTCCGCCATGTGTATAAACACGGAAATATCTACACCACCATCTGTGTAAACATGGAAATATCTACACCGCTATCTGTATAAACATGGAAATATCTACACCGCCATCTGCATGTCCATGGGAATTTCTATGCCGCCATCTGTATAAACATGGAAATATCTACACGGCCATCTGTGTATAGATGGAAATATCAACACAGCCATCTGTACAAACATGGAAATATCTACACCGCTATCTCTATAAACATGGAAGTATCTGCACTGCCATCTGTAAAAACATGGAAATACCTATACAGTCATCTGTAGAAACATGGAAATATCTACAATGCCATCTGTATACACATGGATATATCTAAACAGCCATCTGTATAAGCATGTAAATATCTTCACTGCTATCTCTATAAACATGGAAATATCTACACCGCCATCTCTATAAACATGAAAATATCTACAGTGCCATCTCCATAAATATGGAACTAACTTCTCCGCCATCTGTATAAACATGGAAACATCTACACCGCCATCTGTGTGAACAAGGAAATATCTACAATTCCATCAGGATAAAGATATAAATATCTGCACCGCGAGCTGTATAAACATGTAAATATCTACATCGCTATCTGTATAAACATGGAAATACCAACACCGCTATCGGTATAAACATGGAAATATCTACAACGCCATCTATATAAACATGGAAATATCTACACCGCTATGTCTATAAACATGGAAATACCTACACCGCTATCTCTGTAAACATGGAAATATCTACACCTCTATCTGTATAAACATGGAAATATCTACACCACCATCTATATAAACATGGAAATATCTACACCGCCATCTGTATAAACATGGAAATATCTACAATGCCATCTGTAGAAAGATGGAAATATCTACACCGCAATCTGTGTAAACATGGAAATATATACACCGATATCTGTATAAACATGGAAATATCTACACCGCAATCTGTATAAACATGGAAATATCTACACCGCGATCTGTATAAACATGGAAATATCTACACAGCGATCTGTATAAACATGGAAATATCTGCAACACGATCTGTATAAACATGGAAATATCTACACCATGATCTGTATAAACATGGAAATATATACACCGCTATCTGTATAAACATGGAAATATCTGCACCGCTATCTCTATAAACATGGAAATATCTACAAAGACATCTGTATGAACATGGAAATACCTACACAGTCATGTGTAGGAACCTTTAAATATCTACACTGCCATCTGTATAAACATAGAAATATCTACAAAGCCCTCTGTATAAATATGGAAATATCTGCATAGGCATCTGTGTAAACATGGAAATATCTGCACCGCTATCTGTATAAACATGGAAATACCTACACCGCTGTCTCTATAAACATGGTAATATGTACACCGCTATGTGTATAAACATGGAAATATCTCCACTGCTCTCTGTATAAACATGGAAATATCTCCACCGTTATCTGTATAAACATGGAAATATCGACAGCGCCATCACTAAAAACATTGAAATATCTACACTGCCATCTGTAAAAACATGGAAATATCTACACCGCCAACTGTATAAACATGGAAATATCTACACCACCATCTGTATAAACATGGAAATAACTACAATACCATCTGTATACACATGGAAATATCTACACAGACATCTGTATAAATATGGAAATAACTACACTGCCATCTGTATCAACATGGAAATATCTACACTGCCATCTGTAGAAAGATGGAAATATCTACACCGCTATCTCTATAAATATGGAAATATCTACACCGCCATCTCTATAAATATGGAAATATCTACACCGCCATCTCTATAAACATGAAAATATCTACACTGCCATCTCCATAAAGATGGAAGTATCTACTCCGCCATGTGTATAAACACGGAAATATCTACACCACCATCTGTGTAAACATGGAAATATCTACACCGCTATCTGTATAAACATGGAAATATCTACACCGCCATCTGCATGTCCATGGGAATTTCTATGCCGCCATCTGTATAAACATGGAAATATCTACACGGCCATCTGTGTATAGATGGAAATATCAACACAGCCATCTGTACAAACATGGAAATATCTACACCGCTATCTCTATAAACATGGAAGTATCTGCACTGCCATCTGTAAAAACATGGAAATACCTATACAGTCATCTGTATAAACATGGAAATATCTACAATGCCATCTGTATACACATGGATATATCTAAACAGCCATCTGTATAAGCATGTAAATATCTTCACTGCTATCTCTATAAACATGGAAATATCTACACCGCCATCTCTATAAACATGAAAATATCTACAGTGCCATCTCCATAAATATGGAACTAACTTCTCCGCCATCTGTATAAACATGGAAACATCTACACCGCCATCTGTGTGAACAAGGAAATATCTACAATTCCATCAGGATAAAGATATAAATATCTGCACCGCGAGCTGTATAAACATGTAAATATCTACATCGCTATCTGTATAAACATGGAAATACCAACACCGCTATCGGTATAAACATGGAAATATCTACAACGCCATCTATATAAACATGGAAATATCTACACCGCTATGTCTATAAACATGGAAATACCTACACCGCTATCTCTGTAAACATGGAAATATCTACACCTCTATCTGTATAAACATGGAAATATCTACAATGCCATCTGTAGAAAGATGGAAATATCTACACCGCAATCTGTGTAAACATGGAAATATCTACACCGATATCTGTATAAACATGGAAATATCTACACCGCAATCTGTATAAACATGGAAATATCTACACCGCGATCTGTATAAACATGGAAATATCTACACAGCGATCTGTATAAACATGGAAATATCTGCAACGCGATCTGTATAAACATGGAAATATCTACACCATGATCTGTATAAACATGGAAATATATACACCGCTATCTGTATAAACATGGAAATATCTGCACCGCTATCTCTATAAACATGGAAATATCTACAAAGACATCTGTATGAACATGGAAATACCTACACAGTCATGTGTAGGAACATTTAAATATCTACACTGCCATCTGTATAAACATAGAAATATCTACAAATCCCTCTGTATAAATATGGAAATATCCGCATAGGCATCTGTGTAAACATGGAAATATCTGCACCGCTATCTGTATAAACATGGAAATACCAACACCGCTGTCTCTATAAACATGGTAATATGTACACCGCTATGTGTATAAACATGGAAATATCTCCACTGCTCTCTGTATAAACATGGAAATATCTCCAACGTTATCTGTATAAACATGGAAATATCGACAGCGCCATCACTATAAACATTGAAATATCTACACTGCCATCTGTAAAAACATGGAAATATCTACACCGCCAACTGTATAAACATGGAAATATCTACACCACCATCTGTATAAACATGGAAATAACTACAATACCATCTGTATACACATGGAAATATCTACACAGACATCTGTATAAATATGGAAATAACTACACTGCCATCTGTATAAACATGGAAATATCTACACTGCCATCTGTAGAAAGATGGAAATATCTACACCGCTATCTCTATAAATATGGAAATATCTACACCGCCATCTCTATAAACATGAAAATATCTACACTGCCATCTCCATAAAGATGGAAGTATCTACTCCGCCATGTGTATAAACACGGAAATATCTACACCACCATCTGTGTAAACATGGAAATATCTACACCGCTATCTGTATAAACATGGAAATATCTACACCGCCATCTGCATGTCCATGGGAATTTCTATGCCGCCATCTGTATAAACATGGAAATATCTACACGGCCATCTGTGTATAGATGGAAATATCAACACAGCCATCTGTACAAACATGGAAATATCTACACCGCTATCTCTATAAACATGGAAGTATCTGCACTGCCATCTGTAAAAACATGGAAATACCTATACAGTCATCTGTATAAACATGGAAATATCTACAATGCCATCTGTATACACATGGATATATCTAAACAGCCATCTGTATAAGCATGTAAATATCTTCACTGCTATCTCTATAAACATGGAAATATCTACACCGCCATCTCTATAAACATGAAAATATCTACAGTGCCATCTCCATAAATATGGAACTAACTTCTCCGCCATCTGTATAAACATGGAAACATCTACACCGCCATCTGTGTGAACAAGGAAATATCTACAATTCCATCAGGATAAAGATATAAATATCTGCACCGCGAGCTGTATAAACATGTAAATATCTACATCGCTATCTGTATAAACATGGAAATACCAACACCGCTATCGGTATAAACATGGAAATATCTACAACGCCATCTATATAAACATGGAAATATCTACACCGCTATGTCTATAAACATGGAAATACCTACACCGCTATCTCTGTAAACATGGAAATATCTACACCTCTATCTGTATAAACATGGAAATATCTACAATGCCATCTGTAGAAAGATGGAAATATCTACACCGCAATCTGTGTAAACATGGAAATATCTACACCGATATCTGTATAAACATGGAAATATCTACACCGCAATCTGTATAAACATGGAAATATCTACACCGCGATCTGTATAAACATGGAAATATCTACACAGCGATCTGTATAAACATGGAAATATCTGCAACGCGATCTGTATAAACATGGAAATATCTACACCATGATCTGTATAAACATGGAAATATATACACCGCTATCTGTATAAACATGGAAATATCTGCACCGCTATCTCTATAAACATGGAAATATCTACAAAGACATCTGTATGAACATGGAAATACCTACACAGTCATGTGTAGGAACATTTAAATATCTACACTGCCATCTGTATAAACATAGAAATATCTACAAATCCCTCTGTATAAATATGGAAATATCCGCATAGGCATCTGTGTAAACATGGAAATATCTGCACCGCTATCTGTATAAACATGGAAATACCAACACCGCTGTCTCTATAAACATGGTAATATGTACACCGCTATGTGTATAAACATGGAAATATCTCCACTGCTCTCTGTATAAACATGGAAATATCTCCACCGTTATCTGTATAAACTTGGAAATATCGACAGCGCCATCACTATAAACATTGAAATATCTACACTGCCATCTGTAAAAACATGGAAATATCTACACCGCCAACTGTATAAACATGGAAATATCTACACCACCATCTGTATAAACATGGAAATAACTACAATACCATCTGTATACACATGGAAATATCTACACAGACATCTGTATAAATATGGAAATAACTACACTGCCATCTGTATAAACATGGAAATATCTACACTGCCATCTGTAGAAAGATGGAAATATCTACACCGCTATCTCTATAAATATGGAAATATCTACACCGCCATCTCTATAAACATGAAAATATCTACACTGCCATCTCCATAAAGATGGAAGTATCTACTCCGCCATGTGTATAAACACGGAAATATCTACACCACCATCTGTGTAAACATGGAAATATCTACACCGCTATCTGTATAAACATGGAAATATCTACACCGCCATCTGCATGTCCATGGGAATTTCTATGCCGCCATCTGTATAAACATGGAAATATCTACACGGCCATCTGTGTATAGATGGAAATATCAACACAGCCATCTGTACAAACATGGAAATACCTACACCGCTATCTCTATAAACATGGAAGTATCTGCACTGCCATCTGTAAAAACATGGAAATACCTATACAGTCATCTGTATAAACATGGAAATATCTACAATGCCATCTGTATACACATGGATATATCTAAACAGCCATCTGTATAAGCATGTAAATACCTTCACTGCTATCTCTATAAACATGGAAATATCTACACCGCCATCTCTATAAACATGAAAATATCTACAGTGCCATCTCCATAAATATGGAACTAACTTCTCCGCCATCTGTATAAACATGGAAACATCTACACCGCCATCTGTGTGAACAAGGAAATATCTACAATTCCATCAGGATAAAGATATAAATATCTGCACCGCGAGCTGTATAAACATGTAAATATCTACATCGCTATCTGTATAAACATGGAAATACCAACACCGCTATCGGTATAAACATGGAAATATCTACAACGCCATCTATATAAACATGGAAATATCTACACCGCTATGTCTATAAACATGGAAATACCTACACCGCTATCTCTGTAAACATGGAAATATCTACACCTCTATCTGTATAAACATGGAAATATCTACAATGCCATCTGTAGAAAGATGGAAATATCTACACCGCAATCTGTGTAAACATGGAAATATCTACACCGATATCTGTATAAACATGGAAATATCTACACCGCAATCTGTATAAACATGGAAATATCTACACCGCGATCTGTATAAACATGGAAATATCTACACAGCGATCTGTATAAACATGGAAATATCTGCAACGCGATCTGTATAAACATGGAAATATCTACACCATGATCTGTATAAACATGGAAATATATACACCGCTATCTGTATAAACATGGAAATATCTGCACCGCTATCTCTATAAACATGGAAATATCTACAAAGACATCTGTATGAACATGGAAATACCTACACAGTCATGTGTAGGAACATTTAAATATCTACACTGCCATCTGTATAAACATAGAAATATCTACAAATCCCTCTGTATAAATATGGAAATATCTGCATAGGCATCTGTGTAAACATGGAAATATCTGCACCGCTATCTGTATAAACATGGAAATACCAACACCGCTGTCTCTATAAACATGGTAATATGTACACCGCTATGTGTATAAACATGGAAATATCTCCACTGCTCTCTGTATAAACATGGAAATATCTCCACCGTTATCTGTATAAACATGGAAATATCGACAGGGCCATCACTATAAACATTGAAATATCTACACTGCCATCTGTAAAAACATGGAAATATCTACACCGCCAACTGTATAAACATGGAAATATCTACACCACCATCTGTATAAACATGGAAATAACTACAATACCTTCTGTATACACATGGAAATATCTACACAGACATCTGTATAAATATGGAAATAACTACACTGCCATCTGTATCAACATGGAAATATCTACACTGCCATCTGTAGAAAGATGGAAATATCTACACCGCTATCTCTATAAATATGGAAATATCTACACCGCCATCTCTATAAACATGAAAATATCTACACTGCCATCTCCATAAAGATGGAAGTATCTACTCCGCCATGTGTATAAACACGGAAATATCTACACCACCATCTGTGTAAACATGGAAATATCTACACCGCTATCTGTATAAACATGGAAATATCTACACCGCCATCTGCATGTCCATGGGAATTTCTATGCCGCCATCTCTATAAACATGGAAATATCTACACGGCCATCTGTGTATAGATGGAAATATCAACACAGCCATCTGTACAAACATGGAAATATCTACACCGCTATCTCTATAAACATGGAAGTATCTGCACTGCCATCTGTAAAAACATGGAAATACCTATACAGTCATCTGCATAAACATGGAAATATCTACAATGCCATCTGTATACACATGGATATATCTAAACAGCCATCTGTATAAGCATGTAAATATCTTCACTGCTATCTCTATAAACATGGAAATATCTACACCGCCATCTCTATAAACATGAAAATATCTACAGTGCCATCTCCATAAATATGGAACTAACTTCTCCGCCATCTGTATAAACATGGAAACATCTACACCGCCATCTGTGTGAACAAGGAAATATCTACAATTCCATCACGATAAAGATATAAATAACTGCACCGCGAGCTGTATAAACATGTAAATATCTACATCGCTATCTGTATAAACATGGAAATACCAACACCGCTATCGGTATAAACATGGAAATATCTACAACGCCATCTATATAAACATGGAAATATCTACACCGCTATGTCTATAAACATGGAAATACCTACACCGCTATCTCTGTAAACATGGAAATATCTACACCTCTATCTGTATAAACATGGAAATATCTACAATGCCATCTGTAGAAAGATGGAAATATCTACACCGCAATCTGTGTAAACATGGAAATATCTACACCGATATCTGTATAAACATGGAAATATCTACACCGCAATCTGTATAAACATGGAAATATCTACACCGCGATCTGTATAAACATGGAAATATCTACACAGCGATCTGTATAAACATGGAAATATCTGCAACGCGATCTGTATAAACATGGAAATATCTACACCATGATCTGTATAAACATGGAAATATATACACCGCTATCTGTATAAACATGGAAATATCTGCACCGCTATCTCTATAAACATGGAAATATCTACAAAGACATCTGTATGAACATGGAAATACCTACACAGTCATGTGTAGGAACATTTAAATATCTACACTGCCATCTGTATAAACATAGAAATATCTACAAATCCCTCTGTATAAATATGGAAATATCTGCATAGGCATCTGTGTAAACATGGAAATATCTGCACCGCTATCTGTATAAACATGGAAATACCAACACCGCTGTCTCTATAAACATGGTAATATGTACACCGCTATGTGTATAAACATGGAAATATCTCCACTGCTCTCTGTATAAACATGGAAATATCTCCGCCGTTATCTGTATAAACATGGAAATATCGACAGCGCCATCACTATAAACATTGAAATATCTACACTGCCATCTGTAAAAACATGGAAATATCTACACCGCCAACTGTATAAACATGGAAATATCTACACCACCATCTGTATAAACATGGAAATAACTACAATACCATCTGTATACACATGGAAATATCTACACAGACATCTGTATAAATATGGAAATAACTACACTGCCATCTGTATAAACATGGAAATATCTACACTGCCATCTGTAGAAAGATGGAAATATCTACACCGCTATCTGTATAAACATGGAAATATCTACACCGCCATCTGCATGTCCATGGGAATTTCTATGCCGCCATCTGTATAAACATGGAAATATCTACACGGCCATCTGTGTATAGATGGAAATATCAACACAGCCATCTGTACAAACATGGAAATATCTACACCGCTATCTCTATAAACATGGAAGTATCTGCACTGCCATCTGTAAAAACATGGAAATACCTATACAGTCATCTGTATAAACATGGAAATATCTACAATGCCATCTGTATACACATGGATATATCTAAACAGCCATCTGTATAAGCATGTAAATATCTTCACTGCTATCTCTATAAACATGGAAATATCTACACCGCCATCTCTATAAACATGAAAATATCTACAGTGCCATCTCCATAAATATGGAACTAACTTCTCCGCCATCTGTATAAACATGGAAACATCTACACCGCCATCTGTGTGAACAAGGAAATATCTACAATTCCATCAGGATAAAGATATAAATATCTGCACCGCGAGCTGTATAAACATGTAAATATCTACATCGCTATCTGTATAAACATGGAAATACCAACACCGCTATCGGTATAAACATGGAAATATCTACAACGCCATCTATATAAACATGGAAATATCTACACCGCTATGTCTATAAACATGGAAATACCTACACCGCTATCTCTGTAAACATGGAAATATCTACACCTCTATCTGTATAAACATGGAAATATCTACAATGCCATCTGTAGAAAGATGGAAATATCTACACCGCAATCTGTGTAAACATGGAAATATCTACACCGATATCTGTATAAACATGGAAATATCTACACCGCAATCTGTATAAACATGGAAATATCTACACCGCGATCTGTATAAACATGGAAATATCTACACAGCGATCTGTATAAACATGGAAATATCTGCAACGCGATCTGTATAAACATGGAAATATCTACACCATGATCTGTATAAACATGGAAATATATACACCGCTATCTGTATAAACATGGAAATATCTGCACCGCTATCTCTATAAACATGGAAATATCTACAAAGACATCTGTATGAACATGGAAATACCTACACAGTCATGTGTAGGAACATTTAAATATCTACACTGCCATCTGTATAAACATAGAAATATCTACAAATCCCTCTGTATAAATATGGAAATATCTGCATAGGCATCTGTGTAAACATGGAAATATCTGCACCGCTATCTGTATAAACATGGAAATACCAACACCGCTGTCTCTATAAACATGGTAATATGTACACCGCTATGTGTATAAACATGGAAATATCTCCACTGCTCTCTGTATAAACATGGAAATATCTCCACCGTTATCTGTATAAACATGGAAATATCGACAGCGCCATCACTATAAACATTGAAATATCTACACTGCCATCTGTAAAAACATGGAAATATCTACACCGCCAACTGTATAAACATGGAAATATCTACACCACCATCTGTATAAACATGGAAATAACTACAATACCATCTGTATAAACATGGAAATATCTACACAGACATCTGTATAAATATGGAAATAACTACACTGCCATCTGTATCAACATGGAAATATCTACACTGCCATCTGTAGAAAGATGGAAATATCTACACCGCTATCTCTATAAATATGGAAATATCTACACCGCCATCTCTATAAACATGAAAATATCTACACTGCCATCTCCATAAAGATGGAAGTATCTACTCCGCCATGTGTATAAACACGGAAATATCTACACCACCATCTGTGTAAACTTGGAAATATCTACACCGCTATCTGTATAAACATGGAAATATCTACACCGCCATCTGCATGTCCATGGGAATTTCTATGCCGCCATCTGTATAAACATGGAAATATCTACACGGCCATCTGTGTATAGATGGAAATATCAACACAGCCATCTGTACAAACATGGAAATATCTACACCGCTATCTCTATAAACATGGAAGTATCTGCACTGCCATCTGTAAAAACATGGAAATACCTATACAGTCATCTGTATAAACATGGAAATATCTACAATGCCATCTGTATACACATGGATATATCTAAACAGCCATCTGTATAAGCATGTAAATATCTTCACTGCTATCTCTATAAACATGGAAATATCTACACCGCCATCTCTATAAACATGAAAATATCTACAGTGCCATCTCCATAAATATGGAACTAACTTCTCCGCCATCTGTATAAGCATGGAAACATCTACACCGCCATCTGTGTGAACAAGGAAATATCTACAATTCCATCAGGATAAAGATATAAATATCTGCACCGCGAGCTGTATAAACATGTAAATATCTACATCGCTATCTGTATAAACATGGAAATACCAACACCGCTATCGGTATAAACATGGAAATATCTACAACGCCATCTATATAAACATGGAAATATCTACACCGCTATGTCTATAAACATGGAAATACCTACACCGCTATCTCTGTAAACATGGAAATATCTACACCTCTATCTGTATAAACATGGAAATATCTACAATGCCATCTGTAGAAAGATGGAAATATCTACTCCGCAATCTGTGTAAACATGGAAATATCTACACCGATATCTGTATGAACATGGAAATATCTACACCGCAATCTGTATAAACATGTAAATATCTACACCGCGATCTGTATAAACATGGAAATATCTACACAGCGATCTGTATAAACATGGAAATATCTGCAACGCGATCTGTATAAACATGGAAATATCTACACCATGATCTGTATAAACATGGAAATATATACACCGCTATCTGTATAAACATGGAAATATCTGCACCGCTATCTCTATAAACATGGAAATATCTACAAAGACATCTGTATGAACATGGAAATACCTACACAGTCATGTGTAGGAACATTTAAATATCTACACCGCCATCTGTATAAACATAGAATTATCTACAAATCCCTCTGTATAAATATGGAAATATCTGCATAGGCATCTGTGTAAACATGGAAATATCTGCACCGCTATCTGTATAAACATGGAAATACCAACACCGCTGTCTCTATAAACATGGTAATATGTACACCGCTATGTGTATAAACATGGAAATATCTCCACTGCTCTCTGTATAAACATGGAAATATCTCCACCGTTATCTGTATAAACATGGAAATATCGACAGGGCCATCACTATAAACATTGAAATATCTACACTGCCATCTGTAAAAACATGGAAATATCTACACCGCCAACTGTATAAACATGGAAATATCTACACCACCATCTGTATAAACATGGAAATAACTACAATACCTTCTTTATACACATGGAAATATCTACACAGACATCTGTATAAATATGGAAATAACTACACTGCCATCTGTATCAACATGGAAATATCTACACTGCCATCTGTAGAAAGATGGAAATATCTACACCGCTATCTCTATAAATATGGAAATATCTACACTGCCATCTCTATAAACATGAAAATATCTACACTGCCATCTCCATAAAGATGGAAGTATCTACTCCGCCATGTGAATAAACACGGAAATATCTACACCACCATCTGTGTAAACATGGAAATATCTACACCGCTATCTGTATAAACATGGAAATATCTACACCGCCATCTGCATGTCCATGGGAATTTCTACGCCGCCATCTGTATAAACATGGAAATATCTACACGGCCATCTGTGTATAGATGGTAATATCAACACAGCCATCTGTACAAACATGGAATTATCTACAGCGCTATCTCTATAAACATGGAAATATCTGCACTGCCATCTGTAAAAACATGGAAATACCTATACAGTCATCTGTGTAAACATGGAAATATCTACAATGCCATCTGTATACACATGGAAATATCTAAACAGCCATCTGTATAAGCATGTAAATATCTTCACTGCTATCTCTATAAACATGGAAATATCTACACCGACATCTCTATAAACATGAAAATATCTACAGTGCCATCTCCATACATATGGAACTAACTACTCCGCCATCTGTATAAACATGGAAACATCTACACCGCCATCTGTGTGAACAAGGAAATATCTACAATTACATCAGGATAAAGATATAAATATCTGCACCGCGAGCTGTATAAACATGTAAATATCTACATCGCTATCTGTATAAACATGGAAATACCAACACCGCTATCGGTATAAACATGGAAATATCTACAACGCCATCTATATAAACATGGAAATATCTACACCGCTATGTCTATAAACATGGAAATACCAACACCGCTATCTCTGTAAACATGGAAATATCTACACCTCTATCTGTATAAACATGGAAATATCTACACCACCATCTATATAAACATGGAAATATCTACACCGCCATCTGTATAAACATGGAAATATCTACAATGCCATCTGTAGAAAGATGGAAATATCTACACCGCAATCTGTGTAAACATGGAAATATATACACCGATATCTGTATAAACATGGAAATATCTACACCGCAATCTGTATAAACATGGAAATATCTACACCGCGATCTGTATAAACATGGAAATATCTACACAGCGATCTGTATAAACATGGAAATATCTGCAACACGATCTGTATAAACATGGAAATATCTACACCATGATCTGTATAAACATGGAAATATATACACCGCTATCTGTATAAACATGGAAATATCTGCACCGCTATCTCTATAAACATGGAAATATCTACAAAGACATCTGTATGAACATGGAAATACCTACACAGTCATGTGTAGGAACATTTAAATATCTACACTGCCATCTGTATAAACATAGAAATATCTACAAAGCCCTCTGTATAAATATGGAAATATCTGCATAGGCATCTGTGTAAACATGGAAATATCTGCACCGCTATCTGTATAAACATGGAAATACCTACACCGCTGTCTCTATAAACATGGTAATATGTACACCGCTATGTGTATAAACATGGAAATATCTCCACTGCTCTCTGTATAAACATGGAAATATCTCCACCGTTATCTGTATAAACATGGAAATATCGACAGCGCCATCACTATAAACATTGAAATATCTACACTGCCATCTGTAAAAACATGGAAATATCTACACCGCCAACTGTATAAACATGGAAATATCTACACCACCATCTGTATAAACATGGAAATAACTACAATACCATCTGTATACACATGGAAATATCTACACAGACATCTGTATAAATATGGAAATAACTACACTGCCATCTGTATAAACATGGAAATATCTACACTGCCATCTGTAGAAAGATGGAAATATCTACACCGCTATCTCTATAAATATGGAAATATCTACACCGCCATCTCTATAAACATGAAAATATCTACACTGCCATCTCCATAAAGATGGAAGTATCTACTCCGCCATGTGTATAAACACGGAAATATCTACACCACCATCTGTGTAAACATGGAAATATCTACACCGCTATCTGTATAAACATGGAAATATCTACACCGCCATCTGCATGTCCATGGGAATTTCTATGCCGCCATCTGTATAAACATGGAAATATCTACACGGCCATCTGTGTATAGATGGAAATATCAACACAGCCATCTGTACAAACATGGAAATATCTACACCGCTATCTCTATAAACATGGAAGTATCTGCACTGCCATCTGTGAAAACATGGAAATACCTATACAGTCATCTGTATTAGCATGGAAATATCTACAATGCCATCTGTATACACATGGATATATCTAAACAGCCATCTGTATAAGCATGTAAATATCTTCACTGCTATCTCTATAAACATGGAAATATCTACACCGCCATCTCTATAAACATGAAAATATCTACAGTGCCATCTCCATAAATATGGAACTAACTTCTCCGCCATCTGTATAAACATGGAAACATCTACACCGCCATCTGTGTGAACAAGGAAATATCTACAATTCCATCAGGATAAAGATATAAATATCTGCACCGCGAGCTGTATAAACATGTAAATATCTACATCGCTATCTGTATAAACATGGAAATACCAACACCGCTATCGGTATAAACATGGAAATATCTACAACGCCATCTATATAAACATGGAAATATCTACACCGCTATGTCTATAAACATGGAAATACCTACACCGCTATCTCTGTAAACATGGAAATATCTACACCTCTATCTGTATAAACATGGAAATATCTACAATGCCATCTGTAGAAAGATGGAAATATCTACACCGCAATCTGTGTAAACATGGAAATATCTACACCGATATCTGTATAAACATGGAAATATCTACACCGCAATCTGTATAAACATGGAAATATCTACACCGCGATCTGTATAAACATGGAAATATCTACACAGCGATCTGTATAAACATGGAAATATCTGCAACGCGATCTGTATAAACATGGAAATATCTACACCATGATCTGTATAAACATGGAAATATATACACCGCTATCTGTATAAACATGGAAATATCTGCACCGCTATCTCTATAAACATGGAAATATCTACAAAGACATCTGTATGAACATGGAAATACCTACACAGTCATGTGTAGAAACATTTAAATATCTACACTGCCATCTGTATAAACATAGAAATATCTACAAATCCCTCTGTATAAATATGGAAATATCTGCATAGGCATCTGTGTAAACATGGAAATATCTGCACCGCTATCTGTATAAACATGGAAATACCAACACCGCTGTCTCTATAAACATGGTAATATGTACACCGCTATGTGTATAAACATGGAAATATCTCCACTGCTCTCTGTATAAACATGGAAATATCTCCACCGTTATCTGTATAAACATGGAAATATCGACAGCGCCATCACTATAAACATTGAAATATCTACACTGCCATCTGTAAAAACATGGAAATATCTACACCGCCAACTGTATAAACATGGAAATATCTACACCACCATCTGTATAAACATGGAAATAACTACAATACCTTCTGTATACACATGGAAATATCTACACAGACATCTGTATAAATATGGAAATAACTACACTGCCATCTGTATCAACATGGAAATATCTACACTGCCATCTGTAGAAAGATGGAAATATCTACACCGCTATCTCTATAAATATGGAAATATCTACACCGCCATCTCTATAAACATGAAAATATCTACACTGCCATCTCCATAAAGATGGAAGTATCTACTCCGCCATGTGTATAAACACGGAAATATCTACACCACCATCTGTGTAAACATGGAAATATCTACACCGCTATCTGTATAAACATGGAAATATCTACACCGCCATCTGCATGTCCATGGGAATTTCTATGCCGCCATCTGTATAAACATGGAAATATCTACACGGCCATCTGTGTATAGATGGAAATATCAACACAGCCATCTGTACAAACATGGAAATATCTACACCGCTATCTCTATAAACATGGAAGTATCTGCACTGCCATCTGTAAAAACATGGAAATACCTATACAGTCATCTGTAGAAACATGGAAATATCTACAATGCCATCTGTATACACATGGATATATCTAAACAGCCATCTGTATAAGCATGTAAATATCTTCACTGCTATCTCTATAAACATGGAAATATCTACACCGCCATCTCTATAAACATGAAAATATCTACAGTGCCATCTCCATAAATATGGAACTAACTTCTCCGCCATCTGTATAAACATGGAAACATCTACACCGCCATCTGTGTGAACAAGGAAATATCTACAATTCCATCAGGATAAAGATATAAATATCTGCACCGCGAGCTGTATAAACATGTAAATATCTACATCGCTATCTGTATAAACATGGAAATACCAACACCGCTATCGGTATAAACATGGAAATATCTACAACGCCATCTATATAAACATGGAAATATCTACACCGCTATGTCTATAAACATGGAAATACCTACACCGCTATCTCTGTAAACATGGAAATATCTACACCTCTATCTGTATAAACATGGAAATATCTACACCACCATCTATATAAACATGGAAATATCTACACTGCCATCTGTATAAACATGGAAATATCTACAATGCCATCTGTAGAAAGATGGAAATATCTACACCGCAATCTGTGTAAACATGGAAATATATACACCGCTATCTGTATAAACATGGAAATATCTGCACCGCTATCTCTATAAACATGGAAATATCTACAAAGACATCTGTATGAACATGGAAATACCTACACAGTCATGTGTAGGAACATTTAAATATCTACACTGCCATCTGTATAAACATAGAAATATCTACAAATCCCTCTGTATAAATATGGAAATATCTGCATAGGCATCTGTGTAAACATGTTAATATCTGCACCGCTATCTGTATAAACATGGAAATACCAACACCGCTGTCTCTATAAACATGGTAATATGTACACCGCTATGTGTATAAACATGGAAATATCTCCACTGCTCTCTGTATAAACATGGAAATATCTCCACCGTTATCTGTATAAACATGGAAATATCGACAGCGCCATCACTATAAACATTGAAATATCTACACTGCCATCTGTAAAAACATGGAAATATCTACACCGCCAACTGTATAAACATGGAAATATCTACACCACCATCTGTATAAACATGGAAATAACTACAATACCATCTGTATACACATGGAAATATCTACACAGACATCTGTATAAATATGGAAATAACTAAACTGCCATCTGTATAAACATGGAAATATCTACACTGCCATCTGTAGAAAGATGGAAATATCTACACCGCTATCTCTATAAATATGGAAATATCTACACCGCCATCTCTATAAACATGAAAATATCTACACTGCCATCTCCATAAAGATGGAAGTATCTACTCCGCCATGTGTATAAACACGGAAATATCTACACCACCATCTGTGTAAACATGGAAATATCTACACCGCTATCTGTATAAACATGGAAATATCTACACCGCCATCTGCATGTCCATGGGAATTTCTATGCCGCCATCTGTATAAACATGGAAATATCTACACGGCCATCTGTGTATAGATGGAAATATCAACACAGCCATCTGTACAAACATGGAAATATCTACACCGCTATCTCTATAAACATGGAAGTATCTGCACTGCCATCTGTAAAAACATGGAAATACCTATACAGTCATCTGTATAAACATGGAAATATCTACAATGCCATCTGTATACACATGGATATATCTAAACAGCCATCTGTATAAGCATGTAAATATCTTCACTGCTATCTCTATAAACGTGGAAATATCTACACCGCCATCTCTATAAACATGAAAATATCTACAGTGCCATCTCCATAAATATGGAACTAACTTCTCCGCCATCTGTATAAACATGGAAACATCTACACCGCCATCTGTGTGAACAAGGAAATATCTACAATTCCATCAGGATAAAGATATAAATATCTGCACCGCGAGCTGTATAAACATGTAAATATCTACATCGCTATCTGTATAAACATGGAAATACCAACACCGCTATCGGTATAAACATGGAAATATCTACAACGCCATCTATATAAACATGGAAATATCTACACCGCTATGTCTATAAACATGGAAATACCTACACCGCTATCTCTGTAAACATGGAAATATCTACACCTCTATCTGTATAAACATGGAAATATCTACACCACCATCTATATAAACATGGAAATATCTACACCGCCATCTGTATAAACATGGAAATATCTACAATGCCATCTGTAGAAAGATGGAAATATCTACACCGCAATCTGTGTAAACATGGAAATATATACACCGATATCTGTATAAACATGGAAATATCTACACCGCAATCTGTATAAACATGGAAATATCTACACCGCGATCTGTATAAACATGGAAATATCTACACAGCGATCTGTATAAACATGGAAATATCTGCAACACGATCTGTATAAACATGGAAATATCTACACCATGATCTGTATAAACATGGAAATATATACACCGCTATCTGTATAAACATGGAAATATCTGCACCGCTATCTCTATAAACATGGAAATATCTACAAAGACATCTGTATGAACATGGAAATACCTACACAGTCATGTGTAGGAACCTTTAAATATCTACACTGCCATCTGTATAAACATAGAAATATCTACAAAGCCCTCTGTATAAATATGGAAATATCTGCATAGGCATCTGTGTAAACATGGAAATATCTGCACCGCTATCTGTATAAACATGGAAATACCTACACCGCTGTCTCTATAAACATGGTAATATGTACACCGCTATGTGTATAAACATGGAAATATCTCCACTGCTCTCTGTATAAACATGGAAATATCTCCACCGTTATCTGTATAAACATGGAAATATCGACAGCGCCATCACTATAAACATTGAAATATCTACACTGCCATCTGTAAAAACATGGAAATATCTACACCGCCAACTGTATAAACATGGAAATATCTACACCACCATCTGTATAAACATGGAAATAACTACAATACCATCTGTATACACATGGAAATATCTACACAGACATCTGTATAAATATGGAAATAACTACACTGCCATCTGTATCAACATGGAAATATCTACACTGCCATCTGTAGAAAGATGGAAATATCTACACCGCTATCTCTATAAATATGGAAATATCTACACCGCCATCTCTATAAACATGAAAATATCTACACTGCCATCTCCATAAAGATGGAAGTATCTACTCCGCCATGTGTATAAACACGGAAATATCTACACCACCATCTGTGTAAACATGGAAATATCTACACCGCTATCTGTATAAACATGGAAATATCTACACCGCCATCTGCATGTCCATGGGAATTTCTATGCCGCCATCTGTATAAACATGGAAATATCTACACGGCCATCTGTGTATAGATGGAAATATCAACACAGCCATCTGTACAAACATGGAAATATCTACACCGCTATCTCTATAAACATGGAAGTATCTGCACTGCCATCTGTAAAAACATGGAAATACCTATACAGTCATCTGTAGAAACATGGAAATATCTACAATGCCATCTGTATACACATGGATATATCTAAACAGCCATCTGTATAAGCATGTAAATATCTTCACTGCTATCTCTATAAACATGGAAATATCTACACCGCCATCTCTATAAACATGAAAATATCTACAGTGCCATCTCCATAAATATGGAACTAACTTCTCCGCCATCTGTATAAACATGGAAACATCTACACCGCCATCTGTGTGAACAAGGAAATATCTACAATTCCATCAGGATAAAGATATAAATATCTGCACCGCGAGCTGTATAAACATGTAAATATCTACATCGCTATCTGTATAAACATGGAAATACCAACACCGCTATCGGTATAAACATGGAAATATCTACAACGCCATCTATATAAACATGGAAATATCTACACCGCTATGTCTATAAACATGGAAATACCTACACCGCTATCTCTGTAAACATGGAAATATCTACACCTCTATCTGTATAAACATGGAAATATCTACACCACCATCTATATAAACATGGAAATATCTACACTGCCATCTGTATAAACATGGAAATATCTACAATGCCATCTGTAGAAAGATGGAAATATCTACACCGCAATCTGTGTAAACATGGAAATATATACACCGCTATCTGTATAAACATGGAAATATCTGCACCGCTATCTCTATAAACATGGAAATATCTACAAAGACATCTGTATGAACATGGAAATACCTACACAGTCATGTGTAGGAACATTTAAATATCTACACTGCCATCTGTATAAACATAGAAATATCTACAAATCCCTCTGTATAAATATGGAAATATCTGCATAGGCATCTGTGTAAACATGGAAATATCTGCACCGCTATCTGTATAAACATGGAAATACCAACACCGCTGTCTCTATAAACATGGTAATATGTACACCGCTATGTGTATAAACATGGAAATATCTCCACTGCTCTCTGTATAAACATGGAAATATCTCCACCGTTATCTGTATAAACATGGAAATATCGACAGCGCCATCACTATAAACATTGAAATATCTACACTGCCATCTGTAAAAACATGGAAATATCTACACCGCCAACTGTATAAACATGGAAATATCTACACCACCATCTGTATAAACATGGAAATAACTACAATACCATCTGTATACACATGGAAATATCTACACAGACATCTGTATAAATATGGAAATAACTAAACTGCCATCTGTATAAACATGGAAATATCTACACTGCCATCTGTAGAAAGATGGAAATATCTACACCGCTATCTCTATAAATATGGAAATATCTACACCGCCATCTCTATAAACATGAAAATATCTACACTGCCATCTCCATAAAGATGGAAGTATCTACTCCGCCATGTGTATAAACACGGAAATATCTACACCACCATCTGTGTAAACATGGAAATATCTACACCGCTATCTGTATAAACATGGAAATATCTACACCGCCATCTGCATGTCCATGGGAATTTCTATGCCGCCATCTGTATAAACATGGAAATATCTACACGGCCATCTGTGTATAGATGGAAATATCAACACAGCCATCTGTACAAACATGGAAATATCTACACCGCTATCTCTATAAACATGGAAGTATCTGCACTGCCATCTGTAAAAACATGGAAATACCTATACAGTCATCTGTATAAACATGGAAATATCTACAATGCCATCTGTATACACATGGATATATCTAAACAGCCATCTGTATAAGCATGTAAATATCTTCACTGCTATCTCTATAAACGTGGAAATATCTACACCGCCATCTCTATAAACATGAAAATATCTACAGTGCCATCTCCATAAATATGGAAATAACTTCTCCGCCATCTGTATAAACATGGAAACATCTACACCGCCATCTGTGTGAACAAGGAAATATCTACAATTCCATCAGGATAAAGATATAAATATCTGCACCGCGAGCTGTATAAACATGTAAATATCTACATCGCTATCTGTATAAACATGGAAATACCAACACCGCTATCGGTATAAACATGGAAATATCTACAACGCCATCTATATAAACATGGAAATATCTACACCGCTATGTCTATAAACATGGAAATACCTACACCGCTATCTCTGTAAACATGGAAATATCTACACCTCTATCTGTATAAACATGGAAATATCTACACCACCATCTATATAAACATGGAAATATCTACACCGCCATCTGTATAAACATGGAAATATCTACAATGCCATCTGTAGAAAGATGGAAATATCTACACCGCAATCTGTGTAAACATGGAAATATATACACCGATATCTGTATAAACATGGAAATATCTACACCGCAATCTGTATAAACATGGAAATATCTACACCGCGATCTGTATAAACATGGAAATATCTACACAGCGATCTGTATAAACATGGAAATATCTGCAACACGATCTGTATAAACATGGAAATATCTACACCATGATCTGTATAAACATGGAAATATATACACCGCTATCTGTATAAACATGGAAATATCTGCACCGCTATCTCTATAAACATGGAAATATCTACAAAGACATCTGTATGAACATGGAAATACCTACACAGTCATGTGTAGGAACCTTTAAATATCTACACTGCCATCTGTATAAACATAGAAATATCTACAAAGCCCTCTGTATAAATATGGAAATATCTGCATAGGCATCTGTGTAAACATGGAAATATCTGCACCGCTATCTGTATAAACATGGAAATACCTACACCGCTGTCTCTATAAACATGGTAATATGTACACCGCTATGTGTATAAACATGGAAATATCTCCACTGCTCTCTGTATAAACATGGAAATATCTCCACCGTTATCTGTATAAACATGGAAATATCGACAGCGCCATCACTATAAACATTGAAATATCTACACTGCCATCTGTAAAAACATGGAAATATCTACACCGCCAACTGTATAAACATGGAAATATCTACACCACCATCTGTATAAACATGGAAATAACTACAATACCATCTGTATACACATGGAAATATCTACACAGACATCTGTATAAATATGGAAATAACTACACTGCCATCTGTATCAACATGGAAATATCTACACTGCCATCTGTAGAAAGATGGAAATATCTACACCGCTATCTCTATAAATATGGAAATATCTACACCGCCATCTCTATAAACATGAAAATATCTACACTGCCATCTCCATAAAGATGGAAGTATCTACTCCGCCATGTGTATAAACACGGAAATATCTACACCACCATCTGTGTAAACATGGAAATATCTACACCGCTATCTGTATAAACATGGAAATATCTACACCGCCATCTGCATGTCCATGGGAATTTCTATGCCGCCATCTGTATAAACATGGAAATATCTACACGGCCATCTGTGTATAGATGGAAATATCAACACAGCCATCTGTACAAACATGGAAATATCTACACCGCTATCTCTATAAACATGGAAGTATCTGCACTGCCATCTGTAAAAACATGGAAATACCTATACAGTCATCTGTATAAACATGGAAATATCTACAATGCCATCTGTATACACATGGATATATCTAAACAGCCATCTGTATAAGCATGTAAATATCTTCACTGCTATCTCTATAAACATGGAAATATCTACACCGCCATCTCTATAAACATGAAAATATCTACAGTGCCATCTCCATAAATATGGAACTAACTTCTCCGCCATCTGTATAAACATGGAAACATCTACACCGCCATCTGTGTGAACAAGGAAATATCTACAATTCCATCAGGATAAAGATATAAATATCTGCACCGCGAGCTGTATAAACATGTAAATATCTACATCGCTATCTGTATAAACATGGAAATACCAACACCGCTATCGGTATAAACATGGAAATATCTACAACGCCATCTATATAAACATGGAAATATCTACACCGCTATGTCTATAAACATGGAAATACCTACACCGCTATCTCTGTAAACATGGAAATATCTACACCTCTATCTGTATAAACATGGAAATATCTACAATGCCATCTGTAGAAAGATGGAAATATCTACACCGCAATCTGTGTAAACATGGAAATATCTACACCGATATCTGTATAAACATGGAAATATCTACACCGCAATCTGTATAAACATGGAAATATCTACACCGCGATCTGTATAAACATGGAAATATCTACACAGCGATCTGTATAAACATGGAAATATCTGCAACGCGATCTGTATAAACATGGAAATATCTACACCATGATCTGTATAAACATGGAAATATATACACCGCTATCTGTATAAACTTGGAAATATCTGCACCGCTATCTCTATAAACATGGAAATATCTACAAAGACATCTGTATGAACATGGAAATACCTACACAGTCATGTGTAGGAACATTTAAATATCTACACTGCCATCTGTATAAACATAGAAATATCTACAAATCCCTCTGTATAAATATGGAAATATCTGCATAGGCATCTGTGTAAACATGGAAATATCTGCACCGCTATCTGTATAAACATGGAAATACCAACACCGCTGTCTCTATAAACATGGTAATATGTACACCGCTATGTGTATAAACATGGAAATATCTCCACTGCTCTCTGTATAAACATGGAAATATCTCCACCGTTATCTGTATAAACATGGAAATATCGACAGCGCCATCACTATAAACATTGAAATATCTACACTGCCATCTGTAAAAACATGGAAATATCTACACCGCCAACTGTATAAACATGGAAATATCTACACCACCATCTGTATAAACATGGAAATAACTACAATACCATCTGTATACACATGGAAATATCTACACAGACATCTGTATAAATATGGAAATAACTACACTGCCATCTGTATAAACATGGAAATATCTACACTGCCATCTGTAGAAAGATGGAAATATCTACACCGCTATCTCTATAAATATGGAAATATCTACACCGCCATCTCTATAAACATGAAAATATCTACACTGCCATCTCCATAAAGATGGAAGTATCTACTCCGCCATGTGTATAAACACGGAAATATCTACACCACCATCTGTGTAAACATGGAAATATCTACACCGCTATCTGTATAAACATGGAAATATCTACACCGCCATCTGCATGTCCATGGGAATTTCTATGCCGCCATCTGTATAAACATGGAAATATCTACACGGCCATCTGTGTATAGATGGAAATATCAACACAGCCATCTGTACAAACATGGAAATATCTACACCGCTATCTCTATAAACATGGAAGTATCTGCACTGCCATCTGTAAAAACATGGAAATACCTATACAGTCATCTGTATAAACATGGAAATATCTACAATGCCATCTGTATACACATGGATATATCTAAACAGCCATCTGTATAAGCATGTAAATATCTTCACTGCTATCTCTATAAACATGGAAATATCTACACCGCCATCTCTATAAACATGAAAATATCTACAGTGCCATCTCCATAAATATGGAACTAACTTCTCCGCCATCTGTATAAACATGGAAACATCTACACCGCCATCTGTGTGAACAAGGAAATATCTACAATTCCATCAGGATAAAGATATAAATATCTGCACCGCGAGCTGTATAAACATGTAAATATCTACATCGCTATCTGTATAAACATGGAAATACCAACACCGCTATCGGTATAAACATGGAAATATCTACAACGCCATCTATATAAACATGGAAATATCTACACCGCTATGTCTATAAACATGGAAATACCTACACCGCTATCTCTGTAAACATGGAAATATCTACACCTCTATCTGTATAAACATGGAAATATCTACAATGCCATCTGTAGAAAGATGGAAATATCTACACCGCAATCTGTGTAAACATGGAAATATCTACACCGATATCTGTATAAACATGGAAATATCTACACCGCAATCTGTATAAACATGGAAATATCTACACCGCGATCTGTATAAACATGGAAATATCTACACAGCGATCTGTATAAACATGGAAATATCTGCAACGCGATCTGTATAAACATGGAAATATCTACACCATGATCTGTATAAACATGGAAATATATACACCGCTATCTGTATAAACATGGAAATATCTGCACCGCTATCTCTATAAACATGGAAATATCTACAAAGACATCTGTATGAACATGGAAATACCTACACAGTCATGTGTAGGAACATTTAAATATCTACACTGCCATCTGTATAAACATAGAAATATCTACAAATCCCTCTGTATAAATATGGAAATATCTGCATAGGCATCTGTGTAAACATGGAAATATCTGCACCGCTATCTGTATAAACATGGAAATACCAACACCGCTGTCTCTATAAACATGGTAATATGTACACCGCTATGTGTATAAACATGGAAATATCTCCACTGCTCTCTGTATAAACATGGAAATATCTCCACCGTTATCTGTATAAACATGGAAATATCGACAGCGCCATCACTATAAACATTGAAATATCTACACTGCCATCTGTAAAAACATGGAAATATCTACACCGCCAACTGTATAAACATGGAAATATCTACACCACCATCTGTATAAAAATGGAAATAACTACAATACCATCTGTATACACATGGAAATATCTACACAGACATCTGTATAAATATGGAAATAACTACACTGCCATCTGTATAAACATGGAAATATCTACACTGCCATCTGTAGAAAGATGGAAATATCTACACCGCTATCTCTATAAATATGGAAATATCTACACCGCCATCTCTATAAACATGAAAATATCTACACTGCCATCTCCATAAAGATGGAAGTATCTACTCCGCCATGTGTATAAACACGGAAATATCTACACCACCATCTGTGTAAACTTGGAAATATCTACACCGCTATCTGTATAAACATGGAAATATCTACACCGCCATCTGCATGTCCATGGGAATTTCTATGCCGCCATCTGTATAAACATGGAAATATCTACACGGCCATCTGTGTATAGATGGAAATATCAACACAGCCATCTGTACAAACATGGAAATATCTACACCGCTATCTCTATAAACATGGAAGTATCTGCACTGCCATCTGTAAAAACATGGAAATACCTATACAGTCATCTGTATAAACATGGAAATATCTACAATGCCATCTGTATACACATGGATATATCTAAACAGCCATCTGTATAAGCATGTAAATATCTTCACTGCTATCTCTATAAACATGGAAATATCTACACCGCCATCTCTATAAACATGAAAATATCTACAGTGCCATCTCCATAAATATGGAACTAACTTCTCCGCCATCTGTATAAACATGGAAACATCTACACCGCCATCTGTGTGAACAAGGAAATATCTACAATTCCATCAGGATAAAGATATAAATATCTGCACCGCGAGCTGTATAAACATGTAAATATCTACATCGCTATCTGTATAAACATGGAAATACCAACACCGCTATCGGTATAAACATGGAAATATCTACAACGCCATCTATATAAACATGGAAATATCTACACCGCTATGTCTATAAACATGGAAATACCTACACCGCTATCTCTGTAAACATGGAAATATCTACACCTCTATCTGTATAAACATGGAAATATCTACAATGCCATCTGTAGAAAGATGGAAATATCTACACCGCAATCTGTGTAAACATGGAAATATCTACACCGATATCTGTATAAACATGGAAATATCTACACCGCAATCTGTATAAACATGGAAATATCTACACCGCGATCTGTATAAACATGGAAATATCTACACAGCGATCTGTATAAACATGGAAATATCTGCAACGCGATCTGTATAAACATGGAAATATCTACACCATGATCTGTATAAACATGGAAATATATACACCGCTATCTGTATAAACATGGAAATATCTGCACCGCTATCTCTATAAACATGGAAATATCTACAAAGACATCTGTATGAACATGGAAATACCTACACAGTCATGTGTAGGAACATTTAAATATCTACACTGCCATCTGTATAAACATAGAAATATCTACAAATCCCTCTGTATAAATATGGAAATATCTGCATAGGCATCTGTGTAAACATGGAAATATCTGCACCGCTATCTGTATAAACATGGAAATACCAACACCGCTGTCTCTATAAACATGGTAATATGTACACCGCTATGTGTATAAACATGGAAATATCTCCACTGCTCTCTGTATAAACATGGAAATATCTCCACCGTTATCTGTATAAACATGGAAATATCGACAGGGCCATCACTATAAACATTGAAATATCTACACTGCCATCTGTAAAAACATGGAAATAACTACACCGCCAACTGTATAAACATGGAAATATCTACACCACCATCTGTATAAAAATGGAAATAACTACAATACCATCTGTATACACATGGAAATATCTACACAGACATCTGTATAAATATGGAAATAACTACACTGCCATCTGTATAAACATGGAAATATCTACACTGCCATCTGTAGAAAGATGGAAATATCTACACCGCTATCTCTATAAATATGGAAATATCTACACCGCCATCTCTATAAACATGAAAATATCTACACTGCCATCTCCATAAAGATGGAAGTATCTACTCCGCCATGTGTATAAACACGGAAATATCTACACCACCATCTGTGTAAACATGGAAATATCTACACCGCTATCTGTATAAACATGGAAATATCTACACCGCCATCTGCATGTCCATGGGAATTTCTATGCCGCCATCTGTATAAACGTGGAAATATCTACACGGCCATCTGTGTATAGATGGAAATATCAACACAGCCATCTGTACAAACATGGAAATATCTACACCGCTATCTCTATAAACATGGAAGTATCTGCACTGCCATCTGTAAAAACATGGAAATACCTATACAGTCATCTGTATAAACATGGAAATATCTACAATGCCATCTGTATACACATGGATATATCTAAACAGCCATCTGTATAAGCATGTAAATATCTTCACTGCTATCTCTATAAACATGGAAATATCTACACCGCCATCTCTATAAACATGAAAATATCTACAGTGCCATCTCCATAAATATGGAACTAACTTCTCCGCCATCTGTATAAACATGGAAACATCTACACCGCCATCTGTGTGAACAAGGAAATATCTACAATTCCATCAGGATAAAGATATAAATATCTGCACCGCGAGCTGTATAAACATGTAAATATCTACATCGCTATCTGTATAAACATGGAAATACCAACACCGCTATCGGTATAAACATGGAAATATCTACAACGCCATCTATATAAACATGGAAATATCTACACCACTATGTCTATAAACATGGAAATACCTACACCGCTATCTCTGTAAACATGGAAATATCTACACCTCTATCTGTATAAACATGGAAATATCTACAATGCCATCTGTAGAAAGATGGAAATATCTACACCGCAATCTGTGTAAACATGGAAATATCTACACCGATATCTGTATAAACATGGAAATATCTACACCGCAATCTGTATAAACATGGAAATATCTACACCGCGATCTGTATAAACATGGAAATATCTACACAGCGATCTGTATAAACATGGAAATATCTGCAACGCGATCTGTATAAACATGGAAATATCTACACCATGATCTGTATAAACATGGAAATATATACACCGCTATCTGTATAAACATGGAAATATCTGCACCGCTATCTCTATAAACATGGAAATATCTACAAAGACATCTGTATGAACATGGAAATACCTACACAGTCATGTGTAGAAACATTTAAATATCTACACTGCCATCTGTATAAACATAGAAATATCTACAAATCCCTCTGTATAAATATGGAAATATCTGCATAGGCATCTGTGTAAACATGGAAATATCTGCACCGCTATCTGTATAAACATGGAAATACCAACACCGCTGTCTCTATAAACATGGTAATATGTACACCGCTATGTGTATAAACATGGAAATATCTCCACTGCTCTCTGTATAAACATGGAAATATCTCCACCGTTATCTGTATAAACATGGAAATATCGACAGGGCCATCACTATAAACATTGAAATATCTACACTGCCATCTGTAAAAACATGGAAATATCTACACCGCCAACTGTATAAACATGGAAATATCTACACCACCATCTGTATAAACATGGAAATAACTACAATACCTTCTGTATACACATGGAAATATCTACACAGACATCTGTATAAATATGGAAATAACTACACTGCCATCTGTATAAACATGGAAATATCTACACTGCCATCTGTAGAAAGATGGAAATATCTACACCGCTATCTCTATAAATATGGAAATATCTACACCGCCATCTCTATTAACATGAAAATATCTACACTGCCATCTCCATAAAGATGGAAGTATCTACTCCGCCATGTGTATAAACACGGAAATATCTACACCACCATCTGTGTAAACATGGAAATATCTACACCGCTATCTGTATAAACATGGAAATATCTACACCGCCATCTGCATGTCCATGGGAATTTCTATGCCGCCATCTGTATAAACATGGAAATATCTACACGGCCATCTGTGTATAGATGGAAATATCAACACAGCCATCTGTACAAACATGGAAATATCTACACCGCTATCTCTATAAACATGGAAGTATCTGCACTGCCATCTGTAAAAACATGGAAATACCTATACAGTCATCTGTATAAACATGGAAATATCTACAATGCCATCTGTATACACATGGATATATCTAAACAGCCATCTGTATAAGCATGTAAATATCTTCACTGCTATCTCTATAAACATGGAAATATCTACACCGCCATCTCTATAAACATGAAAATATCTACAGTGCCATCTCCATAAATATGGAACTAACTTCTCCGCCATCTGTATAAACATGGAAACATCTACACCACCATCTGTGTGAACAAGGAAATATCTACAATTCCATCAGGATAAAGATATAAATATCTGCACCGCGAGCTGTATAAACATGTAAATATCTACATCGCTATCTGTATAAACATGGAAATACCAACACCGCTATCGGTATAAACATGGAAATATCTACAACGCCATCTATATAAACATGGAAATATCTACACAGCTATGTCTATAAACATGGAAATACCTACACCGCTATCTCTGTAAACATGGAAATATCTACACCTCTATCTGTATAAACATGGAAATATCTACAATGCCATCTGTAGAAAGATGGAAATATCTACACCGCAATCTGTGTAAACATGGAAATATCTACACCGATATCTGTATAAACATGGAAATATCTACACCGCAATCTGTATAAACATGGAAATATCTACACCGCGATCTGTATAAACATGGAAATATCTACACAGCGATCTGTATAAACATGGAAATATCTGCAACACGATCTGTATAAACATGGAAATATCTACACCATGATCTGTATAAACATGGAAATATATACACCGCTATCTGTATAAACATGGAAATATCTGCACCGCTATCTCTATAAACATGGAAATATCTACAAAGACATCTGTATGAACATGGAAATACCTACACAGTCATGTGTAGGAACATTTAAATATCTACACTGCCATCTGTATAAACATAGAAATATCTACAAATCCCTCTGTATAAATATGGAAATATCTGCATAGGCATCTGTGTAAACATGGAAATATCTGCACCGCTATCTGTATAAACATGGAAATACCAACACCGCTGTCTCTATAAACATGGTAATATGTACACCGCTATGTGTATAAACATGGAAATATCTCCACTGCTCTCTGTATAAACATGGAAATATCTCCACCGTTATCTGTATAAACATGGAAATATCGACAGCGCCATCACTATAAACATTGAAATATCTACACTGCCATCTGTAAAAACATGGAAATATCTACACCGCCAACTGTATAAACATGGAAATATCTACACCACCATCTGTATAAACATGGAAATAACTACAATACCATCTGTATACACATGGAAATATCTACACAGACATCTGTATAAATATGGAAATAACTACACTGCCATCTGTATAAACATGGAAATATCTACACTGCCATCTGTAGAAAGATGGAAATATCTACACCGCTATCTCTATAAATATGGAAATATCTACACCGCCATCTCTATAAACATGAAAATATCTACACTGCCATCTCCATAAAGATGGAAGTATCTACTCCGCCATGTGTATAAACACGGAAATATCTACACCACCATCTGTGTAAACTTGGAAATATCTACACCGCTATCTGTATAAACATGGAAATATCTACACCGCCATCTGCATGTCCATGGGAATTTCTACGCCGCCATCTGTATAAACATGGAAATATCTACACGGCCATCTGTGTATAGATGGAAATATCAACACAGCCATCTGTACAAACATGGAAATATCTACACCGCTATCTCTATAAACATGGAAATATCTGCACTGCCATCTGTAAAAACATGGATATACCTATACAGTCATCTGTATAAACATGGAAATATCTACAATGCCATCTGTATACACATGGAAATATCTAAACAGCCATGTGTATAAGCATGTAAATATCTTCACTGCTATCTCTATAAACATGGAAATATCTAAACCGCCATCTCTATAAACATGAAAATATCTACACTGCCATCTCCATAAATATGGAACTAACTACTCCGCCATCTGTATAAACATGGAAACATCCTCACCGCCATCTGTGTGAACAAGGAAATATCTACAATTCGATCAGGATAAAGATATAAATATCTGCACCGCGAGCTGTATAAACATGTAAATATCTACATCGCTATCTGTATAAACATGGAAATTCCAACACCGCTATCAGTATAAACATGGAAATATCTACAACGCCATCTATATAAACATGGAAATGTCTACACCGCTATGTCTATAAATATGGAAATACCTACACCACTATCTCTGTAAACATGGAAATATCTACACCTCTATCTGTATAAACATGGAAATATCTACACCACCATCTATATAAACATGGAAATATCTACACCGCCATCTGTATAAACATGGAAATATCTACAATGCCATCTGTAGAAAGATGGAAATATCTACACCGCAATCTGTGTAAACATGGAACTATCAACACTGCTATCTGTAAACACATGGAAATATCTACACCGCTATCTGTAAAGACATGGAAATATCTACACCGCGATGTGTATAAACATGGAAATATCGACACCGCGATCTGTATAGACAAGGAAATATTTACACCGCTATCTGTATAAACATGGAAATATCTACACAGCTATCTCTATAAACATGGAAATATCTACACCGCCATCTGTATTAACATGGAAATACCTATACAGTCATCTGTGTAAACATGGAAATATCTACACCACCATCAGTATAAACATGGAAATATCTTCAGTGCCATCTGAATACACATGGAAATACCTACACGGCAATATGTGTATAGATGGAAACATCAACACGGCCATCTGTACAAACATGGAAATATCTACACTGCGGTCTGTATAAACATGGAAATATCTACACCATGATCTGTATAAACATGGAAATATATACACCGCTATCTGTATAAACATGGAAATATCTGCACCGCTATCTCTATAAACATGGAAATATCTACAAAGACATCTGTATGAACATGGAAATACCTACACAGTCATGTGTAGGAACATTTAAATATCTACACTGCCATCTGTATAAACATAGAAATATCTACAAAGCCCTCTGTATAAATATGGAAATATCTGCATAGGCATCTGTGTAAACATGGAAATATCTGCACCGCAATCGGTATAAACATGGAAATACCTACACCGCTGTCTCTATAAACATGGTAATATGTACACCGCTATGTGTATAAACATGGAAATATCTCCACTGCTCTCTGTATAAACATGGAAATATCTCCACCGTTATCTGTATAAACATGGAAATATCGACAGCGCCATCACTATAAACATTGAAATATCTACACTGCCATCTGTAAAAACATGGAAATATCTACACCGCCAACTGTATAAACATGGAAATATCTACACCACCATCTGTATAAACATGGAAATAACTACAATACCATCTGTATACACATGGAAATATCTACACAGACATCTGTATAAATATGGAAATAACTACACTGCCATCTGTATAAACATGGAAATATCTACACTGCCATCTGTAGAAAATGGAAATATCTACACCGCTATCTCTATAAATATGGAAATATCTACACCGCCATCTCTATAAACATGAAAATATCTACACTGCCATCTCCATAAAGATGGAAGTATCTACTCTGCCATGTGAATAAACACGGAAATATCTACACCACCATCTGTGTAAACATGGAAATATCTACACCGCTATCTGTATAAACATGGAAATATCTACACCGCCATCTGCATGTCCATGGGAATTTCTACGCCGCCATCTGTATAAACATGGAAATATCTACACGGCCATCTGTGTATAGATGGAAATATCAACACAGCCATCTGTACAAACATGGAATTATCTACAGCGCTATCTCTATAAACATGGAAATATCTGCACTGCCATCTGTAAAAACATGGAAATACCTATACAGTCATCTGTGTAAACATGGAAATATCTACAATGCCATCTGTATACACATGGAAATATCTAAACAGCCATCTGTATAAGCATGTAAATATCTTCACTGCTATCTCTATAAACATGGAAATATCTACACCGCCATCTCTATAAACATGAAAATATCTACAGTGCCATCTCCATAAATATGGAACTAACTACTCCGCCATCTGTATAAACATGGAAACATCTACACCGCCATCTGTGTGAACAAGGAAATATCTACAATTCCATCAGGATAAAGATATAAATATCTGCACCGCGAGCTGTATAAACATGTAAATATCTACATCGCTATCTGTATAAACATGGAAATACCAACACCGCTATCGGTATAAACATGGAAATATCTACAACGCCATCTATATAAACATGGAAATATCTACACCGCTATGTCTATAAACATGGAAATACCAACACCGCTATCTCTGTAAACATGGAAATATCTACACCTCTATCTGTATAAACATGGAAATATCTACACCACCATCTATATAAACATGGAAATATCTACACCGCCATCTGTATAAACATGGAAATATCTACAATGCCATCTGTAGAAAGATGGAAATATCTACACCGCAATCTGTGTAAACATGGAAATATATACACCGATATCTGTATAAACATGGAAATATCTACACCGCAATCTGTATAAACATGGAAATATCTACACCGCGATCTGTATAAACATGGAAATATCTACACAGCGATCTGTATAAACATGGAAATATCTGCAACACGATCTGTATAAACATGGAAATATCTACACCATGATCTGTATAAACATGGAAATATATACACCGCTATCTGTATAAACATGGAAATATCTGCACCGCTATCTCTATAAACATGGAAATATCTACAAAGACATCTGTATGAACAAGGAAATACCTACACAGTCATGTGTAGGAACATTTAAATATCTACACTGCCATCTGTATAAACATAGAAATATCTACAAAGCCCTCTGTATAAATATGGAAATATCTGCATAGGCATCTGTGTAAACATGGAAATATCTGCACCGCTATCTGTATAAACATGGAAATATCTACAAAGACATCTGTATGAACATGGAAATACCTACACAGTCATGTGTAGGAACATTTAAATATCTACACTGCCATCTGTATAAACATAGAAATATCTACAAATCCCTCTGTATAAATATGGAAATATCTGCATAGGCATCTGTGTAAACATGTTAATATCTGCACCGCTATCTGTATAAACATGGAAATACCAACACCGCTGTCTCTATAAACATGGTAATATGTACACCGCTATGTGTATAAACATGGAAATATCTCCACTGCTCTCTGTATAAACATGGAAATATCTCCACCGTTATCTGTATAAACATGGAAATATCGACAGCGCCATCACTATAAACATTGAAATATCTACACTGCCATCCGTAAAAACATGGAAATATCTACACCGCCAACTGTATAAACATGGAAATATCTACACCACCATCTGTATAAAAATGGAAATAACTACAATACCATCTGTATACACATGGAAATATCTACACAGACATCTGTATAAATATGGAAATAACTACACTGCCATCTGTATCAACATGGAAATATCTACACTGCCATCTGTAGAAAGATGGAAATATCTACACCGCTATCTCTATAAATATGGAAATATCTACACCGCCATCTCTATAAACATGAAAATATCTACACTGCCATCTCCATAAAGATGGAAGTATCTACTCCGCCATGTGTATAAACACGGAAATATCTACACCACCATCTGTGTAAACATGGAAATATCTACACCGCTATCTGTATAAACATGGAAATATCTACACCGCCATCTGCATGTCCATGGGAATTTCTATGCCGCCATCTGTATAAACATGGAAATATCTACACGGCCATCTGTGTATAGATGGAAATATCAACACAGCCATCTGTACAAACATGGAAATATCTACACCGCTATCTCTATAAACATGGAAGTATCTGCACTGCCATCTGTAAAAACATGAAAATACCTATACAGTCATCTGTATAAACATGGAAATATCTACAATGCCATCTGTATACACATGGATATATCTAAACAGCCATCTGTATAAGCATGTAAATATCTTCACTGCTATCTCTATAAACATGGAAATATCTACACCGCCATCTCTATAAACATGAAAATATCTACAGTGCCATCTCCATAAATATGGAACTAACTTCTCCGCCATCTGTATAAACATGGAAACATCTACACCGCCATCTGTGTGAACAAGGAAATATCTACAATTCCATCAGGATAAAGATATAAATATCTGCACCGCGAGCTGTATAAACATGTAAATATCTACATCGCTATCTGTATAAACATGGAAATACCAACACCGCTATCGGTATAAACATGGAAATATCTACAACGCCATCTATATAAACATGGAAATATCTACACCGCTATGTCTATAAACATGGAAATACCTACACTGCTATCTCTGTAAACATGGAAATATCTACACCTCTATCTGTATAAACATGGAAATATCTACAATGCCATCTGTAGAAAGATGGAAATATCTACACCGCAATCTGTGTAAACATGGAAATATCTACACCGATATCTGTATAAACATGGAAATATCTACACCGCAATCTGTATAAACATGGAAATATCTACACCGCGATCTGTATAAACATGGAAATATCTACACAGCGATCTGTATAAACATGGAAATATCTGCAACGCGATCTGTATAAACATGGAAATATCTACACCATGATCTGTATAAACATGGAAATATATACACCGCTATCTGTATAAACATGGAAATATCTGCACCGCTATCTCTATAAACATGGAAATATCTACAAAGACATCTGTATGAACATGGAAATACCTACACAGTCATGTGTAGGAACATTTAAATATCTACACTGCCATCTGTATAAACATAGAAATATCTACAAATCCCTCTGTATAAATATGGAAATATCTGCATAGGCATCTGTGTAAACATGGAAATATCTGCACCGCTATCTGTATAAACATGGAAATACCAACACCGCTGTCTCTATAAACATGGTAATATGTACACCGCTATGTGTATAAACATGGAAATATCTCCACTGCTCTCTGTATAAACATGGAAATATCTCCACCGTTATCTGTATAAACATGGAAATATCGACAGCGCCATCACTATAAACATTGAAATATCTACACTGCCATCTGTAAAAACATGGAAATATCTACACCGCCAACTGTATAAACATGGAAATATCTACACCACCATCTGTATAAACATGGAAATAACTACAATACCATCTGTATACACATGGAAATATCTACACAGACATCTGTATAAATATGGAAATAACTACACTGCCATCTGTATAAACATGGAAATATCTACACTGCCATCTGTAGAAAGATGGAAATATCTACACCGCTATCTCTATAAATATGGAAATATCTACACCGCCATCTCTATAAACATGAAAATATCTACACTGCCATCTCCATAAAGATGGAAGTATCTACTCCGCCATGTGTATAAACACGGAAATATCTACACCACCATCTGTGTAAACATGGAAATATCTACACCACTATCTGTATAAACATGGAAATATCTACACCGCCATCTGCATGTCCATGGGAATTTCTACGCCGCCATCTGTATAAACATGGAAATATCTACACGGCCATCTGTGTATAGATGGAAATATCAACACAGCCATCTGTACAAACATGGAAATATCTACACCGCTATCTCTATAAACATGGAAATATCTGCACTGCCATGTGTGAAAACATGGAAATACCTATACAGTCATCTGTATAAACATGGAAATATCTACAATGCCATCTGTATACACATGGAAATATCTAAACAGCCATGTGTATAAGCATGTAAATATCTTCACTGCTATCTCTATAAACATGGAAATATCTAAACCGCCATCTCTATAAACATGAAAATATCTACACTGCCATCTCCATAAATATGGAACTAACTACTCCGCCATCTGTATAAACATGGAAACATCCTCACCGCCATCTGTGTGAACAAGGAAATATCTACAATTCGATCAGGATAAAGATATAAATATCTGCACCGCGAGCTGTATAAACATGTAAATATCTACATCGCTATCTGTATAAACATGGAAATACCAACACCGCTATCGGTATAAACATGGAAATATCTACAACGCCATCTATATAAACATGGAAATATCTACACCGCTATGTCTATAAACATGGAAATACCTACACCGCTATCTCTGTAAACATGGAAATATCTACACCTCTATCTGTATAAACATGGAAATATCTACACCACCATCTATATAAACATGGAAATATCTACACCGCCATCTGTATAAACATGGAAATATCTACAATGCCATCTGTAGAAAGATGGAAATATCTACACCGCAATCTGTGTAAACATGGAACTATCAACACTGGTATCTGTAAACACATGGAAATATCTACACCGCTATCTGTAAAGACATGGATATATCTACACCGCGATGTGTATAAACATGGAAACATCTACACCGCCATCTGTGTGAACAAGGAAATATCTACAATTCCATCAGGATAAAGATATAAATATCTGCACCGCGAGCTGTATAAACATGTAAATATCTACATCGCTATCTGTATAAACATGGAAATACCAACACCGCTATCGGTATAAACATGGAAATATCTACAACGCCATCTATATAAACATGGAAATATCTACACCGCTATGTCTATAAACATGGAAATACCTACACCGCTATCTCTGTAAACATGGAAATATCTACACCTCTATCTGTATAAACATGGAAATATCTACAATGCCATCTGTAGAAAGATGGAAATATCTACACCGCAATCTGTGTAAACATGGAAATATCTACACCGATATCTGTATAAACATGGAAATATCTACACCGCAATCTGTATAAACATGGAAATATCTACACCGCGATCTGTATAAACATGGAAATATCTACACAGCGATCTGTATAAACATGGAAATATCTGCAACGCGATCTGTATAAACATGGAAATATCTACACCATGATCTGTATAAACATGGAAATATATACACCGCTATCTGTATAAACATGGAAATATCTGCACCGCTATCTCTATAAACATGGAAATATCTACAAAGACATCTGTATGAACATGGAAATACCTACACAGTCATGTGTAGGAACATTTAAATATCTACACTGCCATCTGTATAAACATAGAAATATCTACAAATCCCTCTGTATAAATATGGAAATATCTGCATAGGCATCTGTGTAAACATGGAAATATCTGCACCGCTATCTGTATAAACATGGAAATACCAACACCGCTGTCTCTATAAACATGGTAATATGTACACCGCTATGTGTATAAACATGGAAATATCTCCACTGCTCTCTGTATAAACATGGAAATATCTCCACCGTTATCTGTATAAACATGGAAATATCGACAGCGCCATCACTATAAACATTGAAATATCTACACTGCCATCTGTAAAAACATGGAAATATCTACACCGCCAACTGTATAAACATGGAAATATCTACACCACCATCTGTATAAACATGGAAATAACTACAATACCATCTGTATACACATGGAAATATCTACACAGACATCTGTATAAATATGGAAATAACTACACTGCCATCTGTATAAACATGGAAATATCTACACTGCCATCTGTAGAAAGATGGAAATATCTACACCGCTATCTCTATAAATATGGAAATATCTACACCGCCATCTCTATAAACATGAAAATATCTACACTGCCATCTCCATAAAGATGGAAGTATCTACTCCGCCATGTGTATAAACACGGAAATATCTACACCACCATCTGTGTAAACATGGAAATATCTACACCACTATCTGTATAAACATGGAAATATCTACACCGCCATCTGCATGTCCATGGGAATTTCTACGCCGCCATCTGTATAAACATGGAAATATCTACACGGCCATCTGTGTATAGATGGAAATATCAACACAGCCATCTGTACAAACATGGAAATATCTACACCGCTATCTCTATAAACATGGAAATATCTGCACTGCCATGTGTGAAAACATGGAAATACCTATACAGTCATCTGTATAAACATGGAAATATCTACAATGCCATCTGTATACACATGGAAATATCTAAACAGCCATGTGTATAAGCATGTAAATATCTTCACTGCTATCTCTATAAACATGGAAATATCTAAACCGCCATCTCTATAAACATGAAAATATCTACACTGCCATCTCCATAAATATGGAACTAACTACTCCGCCATCTGTATAAACATGGAAACATCCTCACCGCCATCTGTGTGAACAAGGAAATATCTACAATTCGATCAGGATAAAGATATAAATATCTGCACCGCGAGCTGTATAAACATGTAAATATCTACATCGCTATCTGTATAAACATGGAAATACCAACACCGCTATCGGTATAAACATGGAAATATCTACAACGCCATCTATATAAACATGGAAATATCTACACCGCTATGTCTATAAACATGGAAATACCTACACCGCTATCTCTGTAAACATGGAAATATCTACACCTCTATCTGTATAAACATGGAAATATCTACACCACCATCTATATAAACATGGAAATATCTACACCGCCATCTGTATAAACATGGAAATATCTACAATGCCATCTGTAGAAAGATGGAAATATCTACACCGCAATCTGTGTAAACATGGAACTATCAACACTGGTATCTGTAAACACATGGAAATATCTACACCGCTATCTGTAAAGACATGGATATATCTACACCGCGATGTGTATAAACATGGAAATATCTACACCGCGATCTGTATAAACATGGAAATATCGACACCGCGATCTGTATAGACAAGGAAATATCTACACCGCTATCTGTATAAACATGGAAATATCTACACAGCTATCTCTATAAACATGGAAATATCTACACCGCCATCTGTATTAACATGGAAATACCTATACAGTCATCTGTGTAAACATGGAAATATCTACACCACCATCAGTATAAACATGGAAATATCTTCAGTGCCATCTGAATACACATGGAAATACCTACACGGCAATATGTGTATAGATGGAAACATCAACACGGCCATCTGTACAAACATGGAAATATCTACACTGCGGTCTGTATAAACATGGAAATATCTACACCATGATCTGTATAAACATGGAAATATATACACCGCTATCTGTATAAACATGGAAATATCTGCACCGCTATCTGTATAAACATGGAAATATCTACAAAGACATCTGTATGAACATGGAAATACCTACACAGTCATGTGTAGGAACATTTAAATATCTACACTGCCATCTGTATAAACATAGAAATATCTACAAAGCCCTCTGTATAAATATGGAAATATCTGCATAGGCATCTGTGTAAACATGGAAATATCTGCACCGCTATCTGTATAAACATGGAAATACCTACACCGCTGTCTCTATAAACATGGTAATATGTACACCGCTATGTGTATAAACATGGAAATATCTCCACTGCTCTCTGTATAAACATGGAATTATCTCCACCGTTATCTGTATAAACATGGAAATATCGACAGCGCCATCACTATAAACATTGAAATATCTACACTGCCATCTGTAAAAACATGGAAATATCTACACCGCCAACTGTATAAACATGGAAATATCTACACCACCATCTGTATAAACATGGAAATAACTACAATACCATCTGTATACACATGGAAATATCTACACAGACATCTGTATAAATATGGAAATAACTACACTGCCATCTGTGTAAACATGGAAATATCTACACTGCCATCTGTAGAAAGATGGAAATATCTACACCGCTATCTCTATAAATATGGAAATATCTACACCGCCATCTCTATAAACATGAAAATAACTACACTGCCATCTCCATAAAGATGGAAGTATCTACTCCGCCATGTGAATAAACACGGAAATATCTACACCACCATCTGTGTAAACATGGAAATATCTCCACCGCTATCTGTATAAACATGGAAATATCTACACCGCCATCTGCATGTCCATGGGAATTCCTACGCCGCCATCTGTATAAACATGGAAATATCTACACGGCCATCTGTGTATAGATGGAAATATCAACACAGCCATCTGTACAAACATGGAATTATCTACAGCGCTATCTCTATAAACATAGAAATATCTGCACTGCCATCTGTAAAAACATGGAAATACCTATACAGTCATCTGTGTAAACATGGAAATATCTACAATGCCATCTGTATACACATGGAAATATCTAAACAGCCATCTGTATAAGCATGTAAATATCTTCACTGCTATCTCTATAAACATGGAAATATCTACACCGCCATCTCTATAAACATGAAAATATCTACAGTGCCATCTCCATAAATATGGAACTAACTACTCCGCCATCTGTATAAACATGGAAACATCTACACCGCCATCTGTGTGAACAAGGAAATATCTACAATTCTATCAGGATAAAGATATAAATATCTGCACCGCGAGCTGTATAAACATGTAAATATCTACATCGCTATCTGTATAAACATGGAAATACCAACACCGCTATCGGTATAAACATGGAAATATCTACAACGCCATCTATATAAACATGGAAATATCTACACTGCTATGTCTATAAACATGGAAATACCTACACCGCTATCTCTGTAAACATGGAAATATCTACACCTCTATCTGTATAAACATGGAAATATCTACACCACCATCTATATAAACATGGAAATATCTACACCGCCATCTGTATAAACATGGAAATATCTACAATGCCATCTGTAGAAAGATGGAAATATCTACAACGCAATCTGTGTAAACATGGAAATATATACACCGATATCTGTATAAACATGGAAATATCTACACCGCAATCTGTATAAACATGGAAATATCTACACCGCGATCTGTATAAACATGGAAATATCTACACAGCGATCTGTATAAACATGGAAATATCTGCAACACGATCTGTATAAACATGGAAATATCTACACCATGATCTGTATAAACATGGAAATATATACACCGCTATCTGTATAAACATGGAAATATCTGCACCGCTATCTCTATAAACATGGAAATATCTACAAAGACATCTGTATGAACATGGAAATACCTACACAGTCATGTGTAGGAACATTTAAATATCTACACTGCCATCTGTATAAACATAGAAATATCTACAAAGCCCTCTGTATAAATATGGAGATATCTGCATAGGCATCTGTGTAAACATGGAAATATCTGCACCGCTATCTGTATAAACATGGAAATACCTACACCGCTGTCTCTATAAACATGGTAATATGTACACCGCTATGTGTATAAACATGGAAATATCTCCACTGCTCTCTGTATAAACATGGAAATATCTCCACCGTTATCTGTATAAACATGGAAATATCGCCAGGGCCATCACTATAAACATTGAAATATCTACACTGCCATCTGTAAAAACATGGAAATATCTACACCGCCAACTGTATAAACATGGAAATATCTACACCACCATCTGTATAAACATGGAAATAACTACAATACCTTCTGTATACACATGGAAATATCTACACAGACATCTGTATAAATATGGAAATAACTACACTGCCATCTGTATCAACATGGAAATATCTACACTGCCATCTGTAGAAAGATGGAAATATCTACACCGCTATCTCTATAAATATGGAAATATCTACACCGCCATCTCTATAAACATGAAAATATCTACACTGCCATCTCCATAAAGATGGAAGTATCTACTCCGCCATGTGTATAAACACGGAAATATCTACACCACCATCTGTGTAAACATGGAAATATCTACACCGCTATCTGTATAAACATGGAAATATCTACACCGCCATCTGCATGTCCATGGGAATTTCTATGCCGCCATCTGTATAAACATGGAAATATCTACACGGCCATCTGTGTATAGATGGAAATATCAACACAGCCATCTGTACAAACATGGAAATATCTACACCGCTATCTCTATAAACATGGAAGTATCTGCACTGCCATCTGTAAAAACATGGAAATACCTATACAGTCATCTGTATAAACATGGAAATATCTACAATGCCATCTGTATACACATGGATATATCTAAACAGCCATCTGTATAAGCATGTAAATATCTTCACTGCTATCTCTATAAACATGGAAATATCTACACCGCCATCTCTATAAACATGAAAATATCTACAGTGCCATCTCCATAAATATGGAACTAACTTCTCCGCCATCTGTATAAACATGGAAACATCTACACCGCCATCTGTGTGAACAAGGAAATATCTACAATTCCATCAGGATAAAGATATAAATATCTGCACCGCGAGCTGTATAAACATGTAAATATCTACATCGCTATCTGTATAAACATGGAAATACCAACACCGCTATCGGTATAAACATGGAAATATCTACAACGCCATCTATATAAACATGGAAATATCTACACCGCTATGTCTATAAACATGGAAATACCTACACCGCTATCTCTGTAAACATGGAAATATCTACACCTCTATCTGTATAAACATGGAAATATCTACAATGCCATCTGTAGAAAGATGGAAATATCTACACCGCAATCTGTGTAAACATGGAAATATCTACACCGATATCTGTATAAACATGGAAATATCTACACCGCAATCTGTATAAACATGGAAATATCTACACCGCGATCTGTATAAACATGGAAATATCTACACAGCGATCTGTATAAACATGGAAATATCTGCAACGCGATCTGTATAAACATGGAAATATCTACACCATGATCTGTATAAACATGGAAATATATACACCGCTATCTGTATAAACATGGAAATATCTGCACCGCTATCTCTATAAACATGGAAATATCTACAAAGACATCTGTATGAACATGGAAATACCTACACAGTCATGTGTAGGAACATTTAAATATCTACACTGCCATCTGTATAAACATAGAAATATCTACAAATCCCTCTGTATAAATATGGAAATATCTGCATAGGCATCTGTGTAAACATGGAAATATCTGCACCGCTATCTGTATAAACATGGAAATACCAACACCGCTGTCTCTATAAACATGGTAATATGTACACCGCTATGTGTATAAACATGGAAATATCTCCACTGCTCTCTGTATAAACATGGAAATATCTCCACCGTTATCTGTATAAACATGGAAATATCGACAGCGCCATCACTATAAACATTGAAATATCTACACTGCCATCCGTAAAAACATGGAAATATCTACACCGCCAACTGTATAAACATGGAAATATCTACACCACCATCTGTATAAAAATGGAAATAACTACAATACCATCTGTATACACATGGAAATATCTACACAGACATCTGTATAAATATGGAAATAACTACACTGCCATCTGTATAAACATGGAAATATCTACACTGCCATCTGTAGAAAGATGGAAATATCTACACCGCTATCTCTATAAATATGGAAATATCTACACCGCCATCTCTATAAACATGAAAATATCTACACTGCCATCTCCATAAAGATGGAAGTATCTACTCCGCCATGTGTATAAACACGGAAATATCTACACCACCATCTGTGTAAACATGGAAATATCTACACCGCTATCTGTATAAACATGGAAATATCTACACCGCCATCTGCATGTCCATGGGAATTTCTATGCCGCCATCTGTATAAACATGGAAATATCTACACGGCCATCTGTGTATAGATGGAAATATCAACACAGCCATCTGTACAAACATGGAAATATCTACACCGCTATCTCTATAAACATGGAAGTATCTGCACTGCCATCTGTAAAAACATGGAAATACCTATACAGTCATCTGTAGAAACATGGAAATATCTACAATGCCATCTGTATACACATGGATATATCTAAACAGCCATCTGTATAAGCATGTAAATATCTTCACTGCTATCTCTATAAACATGGAAATATCTACACCGCCATCTCTATAAACATGAAAATATCTACAGTGCCATCTCCATAAATATGGAACTAACTTCTCCGCCATCTGTATAAACATGGAAACATCTACACCGCCATCTGTGTGAACAAGGAAATATCTACAATTCCATCAGGATAAAGATATAAATATCTGCACCGCGAGCTGTATAAACATGTAAATATCTACATCGCTATCTGTATAAACATGGAAATACCAACACCGCTATCGGTATAAACATGGAAATATCTACAACGCCATCTATATAAACATGGAAATATCTACACCGCTATGTCTATAAACATGGAAATACCTACACCGCTATCTCCGTAAACATGGAAATATCTACACCTCTATCTGTATAAACATGGAAATATCTACAATGCCATCTGTAGAAAGATGGAAATATCTACACCGCAATCTGTGTAAACATGGAAATATCTACACCGATATCTGTATAAACATGGAAATATCTACACCGCAATCTGTATAAACATGGAAATATCTACACCGCGATCTGTATAAACATGGAAATATCTACACAGCGATCTGTATAAACATGGAAATATCTGCAACGCGATCTGTATAAACATGGAAATATCTACACCATGATCTGTATAAACATGGAAATATATACACCGCTATCTGTATAAACATGGAAATATCTGCACCGCTATCTCTATAAACATGGAAATATCTACAAAGACATCTGTATGAACATGGAAATACCTACACAGTCATGTGTAGGAACATTTAAATATCTACACTGCCATCTGTATAAACATAGAAATATCTACAATGCCCTCTGTATAAATATGGAGATATCTGCATAGGCATCTGTGTAAACATGGAAATATCTGCACCGCTATCTGTATAAACATGGAAATACCTACACCGCTGTCTCTATAAACATGGTAATATGTACACCGCTATGTGTATAAACATGGAAATATCTCCACTGCTCTCTGTATAAACATGGAAATATCTCCACCGTTATCTGTATAAACATGGAAATATCGACAGGGCCATCACTATAAACATTGAAATATCTACACTGCCATCTGTAAAAACATGGAAATATCTACACCGCCAACTGTATAAACATGGAAATATCTACACCACCATCTGTATAAACATGGAAATAACTACAATACCTTCTGTATACACATGGAAATATCTACACAGACATCTGTATAAATATGGAAATAACTACACTGCCATCTGTATCAACATGGAAATATCTACACTGCCATCTGTAGAAAGATGGAAATATCTACACCGCTATCTCTATAAATATGGAAATATCTACACCGCCATCTCTATAAACATGAAAATATCTACACTGCCATCTCCATAAAGATGGAAGTATCTACTCCGCCATGTGTATAAACACGGAAATATCTACACCACCATCTGTGTAAACATGGAAATATCTACACCGCTATCTGTATAAACATGGAAATATCTACACCGCCATCTGCATGTCCATGGGAATTTCTATGCCGCCATCTGTATAAACATGGAAATATCTACACGGCCATCTGTGTATAGATGGAAATATCAACACAGCCATCTGTACAAACATGGAAATATCTACACCGCTATCTCTATAAACATGGAAGTATCTGCACTGCCATCTGTAAAAACATGGAAATACCTATACAGTCATCTGTATAAACATGGAAATATCTACAATGCCATCTGTATACACATGGATATATCTAAACAGCCATCTGTATAAGCATGTAAATATCTTCACTGCTATCTCTATAAACATGGAAATATCTACACCACCATCTCTATAAACATGAAAATATCTACAGTGCCATCTCCATAAATATGGAACTAACTTCTCCGCCATCTGTATAAACATGGAAACATCTACACCGCCATCTGTGTGAACAAGGAAATATCTACAATTCCATCAGGATAAAGATATAAATATCTGCACCGCGAGCTGTATAAACATGTAAATATCTACATCGCTATCTGTATAAACATGGAAATACCAACACCGCTATCGGTATAAACATGGAAATATCTACAACGCCATCTATATAAACATGGAAATATCTACACCGCTATGTCTATAAACATGGAAATACCTACACCGCTATCTCTGTAAACATGGAAATATCTACACCTCTATCTGTATAAACATGGAAATATCTACAATGCCATCTGTAGAAAGATGGAAATATCTACACCGCAATCTGTGTAAACATGGAAATATCTACACCGATATCTGTATAAACATGGAAATATCTACACCGCAATCTGTATAAACATGGAAATATCTACACCGCGATCTGTATAAACATGGAAATATCTACACAGCGATCTGTATAAACATGGAAATATCTGCAACGCGATCTGTATAAACATGGAAATATCTACACCATGATCTGTATAAACATGGAAATATATACACCGCTATCTGTATAAACATGGAAATATCTGCACCGCTATCTCTATAAACATGGAAATATCTACAAAGACATCTGTATGAACATGGAAATACCTACACAGTCATGTGTAGGAACATTTAAATATCTACACTGCCATCTGTATAAACATAGAAATATCTACAAATCCCTCTGTATAAATATGGAAATATCTGCATAGGCATCTGTGTAAACATGGAAATATCTGCACTGCTATCTGTATAAACATGGAAATACCAACACCGCTGTCTCTATAAACATGGTAATATGTACACCGCTATGTGTATAAACATGGAAATATCTCCACTGCTCTCTGTATAAACATGGAAATATCTCCACCGTTATCTGTATAAACATGGAAATATCGACAGCGCCATCACTATAAACATTGAAATATCTACACTGCCATCCGTAAAAACATGGAAATATCTACACCGCCAACTGTATAAACATGGAAATATCTACACCACCATCTGTATAAAAATGGAAATAACTACAATACCATCTGTATACACATGGAAATATCTACACAGACATCTGTATAAATATGGAAATAACTACACTGCCATCTGTATCAACATGGAAATATCTACACTGCCATCTGTAGAAAGATGGAAATATCTACACCGCTATCTCTATAAATATGGAAATATCTACACCGCCATCTCTATAAACATGAAAATATCTACACTGCCATCTCCATAAAGATGGAAGTATCTACTCCGCCATGTGTATAAACACGGAAATATCTACACCACCATCTGTGTAAACATGGAAATATCTACACCGCTATCTGTATAAACATGGAAATATCTACACCGCCATCTGCATGTCCATGGGAATTTCTATGCCGCCATCTGTATAAACATGGAAATATCTACACGGCCATCTGTGTATAGATGGAAATATCAACACAGCCATCTGTACAAACATGGAAATATCTACACCGCTATCTCTATAAACATGGAAGTATCTGCACTGCCATCTGTAAAAACATGGAAATACCTATACAGTCATCTGTATAAACATGGAAATATCTACAATGCCATCTGTATACACATGGATATATCTAAACAGCCATCTGTATAAGCATGTAAATATCTTCACTGCTATCTCTATAAACATGGAAATATCTACACCGCCATCTCTATAAACATGAAAATATCTACAGTGCCATCTCCATAAATATGGAACTAACTTCTCCGCCATCTGTATAAACATGGAAACATCTACACCGCCATCTGTGTGAACAAGGAAATATCTACAATTCCATCAGGATAAAGATATAAATATCTGCACCGCGAGCTGTATAAACATGTAAATATCTACATCGCTATCTGTATAAACATGGAAATACCAACACCGCTATCGGTATAAACATGGAAATATCTACAACGCCATCTATATAAACATGGAAATATCTACACTGCTATGTCTATAAACATGGAAATACCTACACCGCTATCTCTGTAAACATGGAAATATCTACACCTCTATCTGTATAAACATGGAAATATCTACAATGCCATCTGTAGAAAGATGGAAATATCTACACCGCAATCTGTGTAAACATGGAAATATCTACACCGATATCTGTATAAACATGGAAATATCTACACCGCAATCTGTATAAACATGGAAATATCTACACCGCGATCTGTATAAACATGGAAATATCTACACAGCGATCTGTATAAACATGGAAATATCTGCAACGCGATCTGTATAAACATGGAAATATCTACACCATGATCTGTATAAACATGGAAATATATACACCGCTATCTGTATAAACATGGAAATATCTGCACCGCTATCTCTATAAACATGGAAATATCTACAAAGACATCTGTATGAACATGGAAATACCTACACAGTCATGTGTAGGAACATTTAAATATCTACACTGCCATCTGTATAAACATAGAAATATCTACAAATCCCTCTGTATAAATATGGAAATATCTGCATAGGCATCTGTGTAAACATGGAAATATCTGCACCGCTATCTGTATAAACATGGAAATACCAACACCGCTGTCTCTATAAACATGGTAATATGTACACCGCTATGTGTATAAACATGGAAATATCTCCACTGCTCTCTGTATAAACATGGAAATATCTCCACCGTTATCTGTATAAACATGGAAATATCGACAGCGCCATCACTATAAACATTGAAATATCTACACTGCCATCTGTAAAAACATGGAAATATCTACACCGCCAACTGTATAAACATGGAAATATCTACACCACCATCTGTATAAACATGGAAATAACTACAATACCATCTGTATACACATGGAAATATCTACACAGACATCTGTATAAATATGGAAATAACTACACTGCCATCTGTATAAACATGGAAATATCTACACTGCCATCTGTAGAAAGATGGAAATATCTACACCGCTATCTCTATAAATATGGAAATATCTACACCGCCATCTCTATAAACATGAAAATATCTACACTGCCATCTCCATAAAGATGGAAGTATCTACTCCGCCATGTGTATAAACACGGAAATATCTACACCACCATCTGTGTAAACATGGAAATATCTACACCGCTATCTGTATAAACATGGAAATATCTACACCGCCATCTGCATGTCCATGGGAATTTCTACGCCGCCATCTGTATAAACATGGAAATATCTACACGGCCATCTGTGTATAGATGGAAATATCAACACAGCCATCTGTACAAACATGGAAATATCTACACCGCTATCTCTATAAACATGGAAATATCTGCACTGCCATCTGTAAAAACATGGAAATACCTATACAGTCATCTGTATAAACATGGAAATATCTACAATGCCATCTGTATACACATGGAAATATCTAAACAGCCATGTGTATAAGCATGTAAATATCTTCACTGCTATCTCTATAAACATGGAAATATCTAAACCGCCATCTCTATAAACATGAAAATATCTACACTGCCATCTCCATAAATATGGAACTAACTACTCCGCCATCTGTATAAAAATGGAAACATCCTCACCGCCATCTGTGTGAACAAGGAAATATCTACAATTCGATCAGGATAAAGATATAAATATCTGCACCGCGAGCTGTATAAACATGTAAATATCTACATCGCTATCTGTATAAACATGGAAATACCAACACCGCTATCGGCATAAACATGGAAATATCTACAACGCCATCTATATAAACATGGAAATATCTACACCGCTATGTCTATAAACATGGAAATACCTACACCGCTATCTCTGTAAACATGGAAATATCTACACCTCTATCTGTATAAACATGGAAATATCTACACCACCATCTATATAAATATGGAAATATCTACACCGCCATCTGTATAAACATGGAAATATCTACACCGCCATCTGCATGTCCATGGGAATTTCTATGCCGCCATCTGTATAAACATGGAAATATCTACACGGCCATCTGTGTATAGATGGAAATATCAACACAGCCATCTGTACAAACATGGAAATATCTACACCGCTATCTCTATAAACATGGAAGTATCTGCACTGCCATCTGTAAAAACATGGAAATACCTATACAGTCATCTGTATAAACATGGAAATATCTACAATGCCATCTGTATACACATGGATATATCTAAACAGCCATCTGTATAAGCATGTAAATATCTTCACTGCTATCTCTATAAACATGGAAATATCTACACCACCATCTCTATAAACATGAAAATATCTACAGTGCCATCTCCATAAATATGGAACTAACTTCTCCGCCATCTGTATAAACATGGAAACATCTACACCGCCATCTGTGTGAACAAGGAAATATCTACAATTCCATCAGGATAAAGATATAAATATCTGCACCGCGAGCTGTATAAACATGTAAATATCTACATCGCTATCTGTATAAACATGGAAATACCAACACCGCTATCGGTATAAACATGGAAATATCTACAACGCCATCTATATAAACATGGAAATATCTACACCGCTATGTCTATAAACATGGAAATACCTACACCGCTATCTCTGTAAACATGGAAATATCTACACCTCTATCTGTATAAACATGGAAATATCTACAATGCCATCTGTAGAAAGATGGAAATATCTACACCGCAATCTGTGTAAACATGGAAATATCTACACCGATATCTGTATAAACATGGAAATATCTACACCGCAATCTGTATAAACATGGAAATATCTACACCGCGATCTGTATAAACATGGAAATATCTACACAGCGATCTGTATAAACATGGAAATATCTGCAACGCGATCTGTATAAACATGGAAATATCTACACCATGATCTGTATAAACATGGAAATATATACACCGCTATCTGTATAAACATGGAAATATCTGCACCGCTATCTCTATAAACATGGAAATATCTACAAAGACATCTGTATGAACATGGAAATACCTACACAGTCATGTGTAGGAACATTTAAATATCTACACTGCCATCTGTATAAACATAGAAATATCTACAAATCCCTCTGTATAAATATGGAAATATCTGCATAGGCATCTGTGTAAACATGGAAATATCTGCACTGCTATCTGTATAAACATGGAAATACCAACACCGCTGTCTCTATAAACATGGTAATATGTACACCGCTATGTGTATAAACATGGAAATATCTCCACTGCTCTCTGTATAAACATGGAAATATCTCCACCGTTATCTGTATAAACATGGAAATATCGACAGCGCCATCACTATAAACATTGAAATATCTACACTGCCATCCGTAAAAACATGGAAATATCTACACCGCCAACTGTATAAACATGGAAATATCTACACCACCATCTGTATAAAAATGGAAATAACTACAATACCATCTGTATACACATGGAAATATCTACACAGACATCTGTATAAATATGGAAATAACTACACTGCCATCTGTATCAACATGGAAATATCTACACTGCCATCTGTAGAAAGATGGAAATATCTACACCGCTATCTCTATAAATATGGAAATATCTACACCGCCATCTCTATAAACATGAAAATATCTACACTGCCATCTCCATAAAGATGGAAGTATCTACTCCGCCATGTGTATAAACACGGAAATATCTACACCACCATCTGTGTAAACATGGAAATATCTACACCGCTATCTGTATAAACATGGAAATATCTACACCGCCATCTGCATGTCCATGGGAATTTCTATGCCGCCATCTGTATAAACATGGAAATATCTACACGGCCATCTGTGTATAGATGGAAATATCAACACAGCCATCTGTACAAACATGGAAATATCTACACCGCTATCTCTATAAACATGGAAGTATCTGCACTGCCATCTGTAAAAACATGGAAATACCTATACAGTCATCTGTATAAACATGGAAATATCTACAATGCCATCTGTATACACATGGATATATCTAAACAGCCATCTGTATAAGCATGTAAATATCTTCACTGCTATCTCTATAAACATGGAAATATCTACACCGCCATCTCTATAAACATGAAAATATCTACAGTGCCATCTCCATAAATATGGAACTAACTTCTCCGCCATCTGTATAAACATGGAAACATCTACACCGCCATCTGTGTGAACAAGGAAATATCTACAATTCCATCAGGATAAAGATATAAATATCTGCACCGCGAGCTGTATAAACATGTAAATATCTACATCGCTATCTGTATAAACATGGAAATACCAACACCGCTATCGGTATAAACATGGAAATATCTACAACGCCATCTATATAAACATGGAAATATCTACACTGCTATGTCTATAAACATGGAAATACCTACACCGCTATCTCTGTAAACATGGAAATATCTACACCTCTATCTGTATAAACATGGAAATATCTACAATGCCATCTGTAGAAAGATGGAAATATCTACACCGCAATCTGTGTAAACATGGAAATATCTACACCGATATCTGTATAAACATGGAAATATCTACACCGCAATCTGTATAAACATGGAAATATCTACACCGCGATCTGTATAAACATGGAAATATCTACACAGCGATCTGTATAAACATGGAAATATCTGCAACGCGATCTGTATAAACATGGAAATATCTACACCATGATCTGTATAAACATGGAAATATATACACCGCTATCTGTATAAACATGGAAATATCTGCACCGCTATCTCTATAAACATGGAAATATCTACAAAGACATCTGTATGAACATGGAAATACCTACACAGTCATGTGTAGGAACATTTAAATATCTACACTGCCATCTGTATAAACATAGAAATATCTACAAATCCCTCTGTATAAATATGGAAATATCTGCATAGGCATCTGTGTAAACATGGAAATATCTGCACCGCTATCTGTATAAACATGGAAATACCAACACCGCTGTCTCTATAAACATGGTAATATGTACACCGCTATGTGTATAAACATGGAAATATCTCCACTGCTCTCTGTATAAACATGGAAATATCTCCACCGTTATCTGTATAAACATGGAAATATCGACAGCGCCATCACTATAAACATTGAAATATCTACACTGCCATCTGTAAAAACATGGAAATATCTACACCGCCAACTGTATAAACATGGAAATATCTACACCACCATCTGTATAAACATGGAAATAACTACAATACCATCTGTATACACATGGAAATATCTACACAGACATCTGTATAAATATGGAAATAACTACACTGCCATCTGTATAAACATGGAAATATCTACACTGCCATCTGTAGAAAGATGGAAATATCTACACCGCTATCTCTATAAATATGGAAATATCTACACCGCCATCTCTATAAACATGAAAATATCTACACTGCCATCTCCATAAAGATGGAAGTATCTACTCCGCCATGTGTATAAACACGGAAATATCTACACCACCATCTGTGTAAACATGGAAATATCTACACCGCTATCTGTATAAACATGGAAATATCTACACCGCCATCTGCATGTCCATGGGAATTTCTACGCCGCCATCTGTATAAACATGGAAATATCTACACGGCCATCTGTGTATAGATGGAAATATCAACACAGCCATCTGTACAAACATGGAAATATCTACACCGCTATCTCTATAAACATGGAAATATCTGCACTGCCATCTGTAAAAACATGGAAATACCTATACAGTCATCTGTATAAACATGGAAATATCTACAATGCCATCTGTATACACATGGAAATATCTAAACAGCCATGTGTATAAGCATGTAAATATCTTCACTGCTATCTCTATAAACATGGAAATATCTAAACCGCCATCTCTATAAACATGAAAATATCTACACTGCCATCTCCATAAATATGGAACTAACTACTCCGCCATCTGTATAAAAATGGAAACATCCTCACCGCCATCTGTGTGAACAAGGAAATATCTACAATTCGATCAGGATAAAGATATAAATATCTGCACCGCGAGCTGTATAAACATGTAAATATCTACATCGCTATCTGTATAAACATGGAAATACCAACACCGCTATCGGCATAAACATGGAAATATCTACAACGCCATCTATATAAACATGGAAATATCTACACCGCTATGTCTATAAACATGGAAATACCTACACCGCTATCTCTGTAAACATGGAAATATCTACACCTCTATCTGTATAAACATGGAAATATCTACACCACCATCTATATAAATATGGAAATATCTACACCGCCATCTGTATAAACATGGAAATATCTACAATGCCATCTGTAGAAAGATGGAAATATCTACACCGCAATCTGTGTAAACATGGATCTATCAACACTGCTATCTGTAAACACATGGAAATATCTACACCGCTATCTGTAAAGACATGGAAATATCTACACCGCGATGTGTATAAACATGGAAATATCTACACCGCGATCTGTATAAACATGGAAATATCGACACCGCGATCTGTATAGACAAGGAAATATCTACACCGCTATCTGTATAAACATGGAAATATCTACACAGCTATCTCTATAAACATGGAAATATCTACACCGCCATCTGTATTAACATGGAAATACCTATACAGTCATCTGTGTAAACATGGAAATATCTACACCACCATCACTATAAACATGGAAATATCTGCAGTGCCATCTGAATACACATGGAAATACCTACACGGCAATATGTGTATAGATGGAAACAACAACACGGCCATCTGTACAAACATGGAAATATCTACACTGCGGTCTGTATAAACATGGAAATATCTACACCATGATCTGTATAAACATGGAAATATATACACCGCTATCTGTATAAACATGGAAATATCTGCACCGCTATCTCTATAAACATGGAAATATCTACAAAGACATCTGTATGAACATGGAAATACCTACACAGTCATGTGTAGGAACATTTAAATATCTACACTGCCATCTGTATAAACATAGAAATATCTACAAAGCCCTCTGTATAAATATGGAAATATCTGCATAGGCATCTGTGTAAACATGGAAATATCTGCACCGCTATCTGTATAAACATGGAAATACCTACACCGCTGTCTCTATAAACATGGTAATATGTACACCGCTATGTGTATAAACATGGAAATATCTCCACTGCTCTCTGTATAAACATGGAAATATCTCCACCGTTATCTGTATAAACATGGAAATATCGACAGCGCCATCACTATAAACATTGAAATATCTACACTGCCATCTGTAAAAACATGGAAATATCTACACCGCCAACTGTATAAACATGGAAATATCTACACCACCATCTGTATAAACATGGAAATAACTACAATACCATCTGTATACACATGGAAATATCTACACAGACATCTGTATAAATATGGAAATAACTACACTGCCATCTGTATAAACATGGAAATATCTACACTGCCATCTGTAGAAAGATGGAAATATCTACACCGCTATCTCTATAAATATGGAAATATCTACACCGCCATCTCTATAAACATGAAAATATCTACACTGCCATCTCCATAAAGATGGAAGTATCTACTCCGCCATGTGTATAAACACGGAAATATCTACACCACCATCTGTGTAAACATGGAAATATCTACACCGCTATCTGTATAAACATGGAAATATCTACACCGCCATCTGCATGTCCATGGGAATTTCTATGCCGCCATCTGTATAAACATGGAAATATCTACACGGCCATCTGTGTATAGATGGAAATATCAACACAGCCATCTGTACAAACATGGAAATATCTACACCGCTATCTCTATAAACATGGAAGTATCTGCACTGCCATCTGTAAAAACATGGAAATACCTATACAGTCATCTGTATAAACATGGAAATATCTACAATGCCATCTGTATACACATGGATATATCTAAACAGCCATCTGTATAAGCATGTAAATAACTTCACTGCTATCTCTATAAACATGGAAATATCTACACCGCCATCTCTATAAACATGAAAATATCTACAGTGCCATCTCCATAAATATGGAACTAACTTCTCCGCCATCTGTATAAACATGGAAACATCTACACCGCCATCTGTGTGAACAAGGAAATATCTACAATTCCATCAGGATAAAGATATAAATAACTGCACCGCGAGCTGTATAAACATGTAAATATCTACATCGCTATCTGTATAAACATGGAAATACCAACACCGCTATCGGTATAAACATGGAAATATCTACAACGCCATCTATATAAACATGGAAATATCTACACCGCTATGTCTATAAACATGGAAATACCTACACCGCTATCTCTGTAAACATGGAAATATCTACACCTCTATCTGTATAAACATGGAAATATCTACACCACCATCTATATAAACATGGAAATATCTACACCGCCATCTGTATAAACATGGAAATATCTACAATGCCATCTGTAGAAAGATGGAAATATCTACACCGCAATCTGTGTAAACATGGAAATATCTACACCGATATCTGTATAAACATGGAAATATCTACACCGCAATCTGTATAAACATGGAAATATCTACACCGCGATCTGTATAAACATGGAAATATCTACACAGCGATCTGTATAAACATGGAAATATCTGCAACACGATCTGTATAAACATGGAAATATCTACACCATGATCTGTATAAACATGGAAATATATACACCGCTATCTGTATAAACATGGAAATATCTGCACCGCTATCTCTATAAACATGGAAATATCTACAAAGACATCTGTATGAACATGGAAATACCTACACAGTCATGTGTAGGAACATTTAAATATCTACACTGCCATCTGTATAAACATAGAAATATCTACAAAGCCCTCTGTATAAATATGGAGATATCTGCATAGGCATCTGTGTAAACATGGAAATATCTGCACCGCTATCTGTATAAACATGGAAATACCTACACCGCTGTCTCTATAAACATGGTAATATGTACACCGCTATGTGTATAAACATGGAAATATCTCCACTGCTCTCTGTATAAACATGGAAATATCTCCACCGTTATCTGTATAAACATGGAAATATCGACAGGGCCATCACTATAAACATTGAAATATCTACACTGCCATCTGTAAAAACATGGAAATATCTACACCGCCAACTGTATAAACATGGAAATATCTACACCACCATCTGTATAAACATGGAAATAACTACAATACCTTCTGTATACACATGGAAATATCTACACAGACATCTGTATAAATATGGAAATAACTACACTGCCATCTGTATCAACATGGAAATATCTACACTGCCATCTGTAGAAAGATGGAAATATCTACACCGCTATCTCTATAAATATGGAAATATCTACACCGCCATCTCTATAAACATGAAAATATCTACACTGCCATCTCCATAAAGATGGAAGTATCTACTCCGCCATGTGTATAAACACGGAAATATCTACACCACCATCTGTGTAAACATGGAAATATCTACACCGCTATCTGTATAAACATGGAAATATCTACACCGCCATCTGCATGTCCATGGGAATTTCTATGCCGCCATCTGTATAAACATGGAAATATCTACACGGCCATCTGTGTATAGATGGAAATATCAACACAGCCATCTGTACAAACATGGAAATATCTACACCGCTATCTCTATAAACATGGAAGTATCTGCACTGCCATCTGTAAAAACATGAAAATACCTATACAGTCATCTGTATAAACATGGAAATATCTACAATGCCATCTGTATACACATGGATATATCTAAACAGCCATCTGTATAAGCATGTAAATATCTTCACTGCTATCTCTATAAACATGGAAATATCTACACCGCCATCTCTATAAACATGAAAATATCTACAGTGCCATCTCCATAAATATGGAACTAACTTCTCCGCCATCTGTATAAACATGGAAACATCTACACCGCCATCTGTGTGAACAAGGAAATATCTACAATTCCATCAGGATAAAGATATAAATATCTGCACCGCGAGCTGTATAAACATGTAAATATCTACATCGCTATCTGTATAAACATGGAAATACCAACACCGCTATCGGTATAAACATGGAAATATCTACAACGCCATCTATATAAACATGGAAATATCTACACCGCTATGTCTATAAACATGGAAATACCTACACCGCTATCTCTGTAAACATGGAAATATCTACACCTCTATCTGTATAAACATGGAAATATCTACAATGCCATCTGTAGAAAGATGGAAATATCTACACCGCAATCTGTGTAAACATGGAAATATCTACACCGATATCTGTATAAACATGGAAATATCTACACCGCAATCTGTATAAACATGGAAATATCTACACCGCGATCTGTATAAACATGGAAATATCTACACAGCGATCTGTATAAACATGGAAATATCTGCAACGCGATCTGTATAAACATGGAAATATCTACACCATGATCTGTATAAACATGGAAATATATACACCGCTATCTGTATTAACATGGAAATATCTGCACCGCTATCTCTATAAACATGGAAATATCTACAAAGACATCTGTATGAACATGGAAATACCTACACAGTCATGTGTAGGAACATTTAAATATCTACACTGCCATCTGTATAAACATAGAAATATCTACAAATCCCTCTGTATAAATATGGAAATATCTGCATAGGCATCTGTGTAAACATGGAAATATCTGCACCGCTATCTGTATAAACATGGAAATACCAACACCGCTGTCTCTATAAACATGGTAATATGTACACCGCTATGTGTATAAACATGGAAATATCTCCACTGCTCTCTGTATAAACATGGAAATATCTCCACCGTTATCTGTATAAACATGGAAATATCGACAGCGCCATCACTATAAACATTGAAATATCTACACTGCCATCTGTAAAAACATGGAAATATCTACACCGCCAACTGTATAAACATGGAAATATCTACACCACCATCTGTATAAACATGGAAATAACTACAATACCATCTGTATACACATGGAAATATCTACACAGACATCTGTATAAATATGGAAATAACTACACTGCCATCTGTATAAACATGGAAATATCTACACTGCCATCTGTAGAAAGATGGAAATATCTACACCGCTATCTCTATAAATATGGAAATATCTACACCGCCATCTCTATAAACATGAAAATATCTACACTGCCATCTCCATAAAGATGGAAGTATCTACTCCGCCATGTGTATAAACACGGAAATATCTACACCACCATCTGTGTAAACATGGAAATATCTACACCACTATCTGTATAAACATGGAAATATCTACACCGCCATCTGCATGTCCATGGGAATTTCTACGCCGCCATCTGTATAAACATGGAAATATCTACACGGCCATCTGTGTATAGATGGAAATATCAACACAGCCATCTGTACAAACATGGAAATATCTACACCGCTATCTCTATAAACATGGAAATATCTGCACTGCCATCTGTGAAAACATGGAAATACCTATACAGTCATCTGTATAAACATGGAAATATCTACAATGCCATCTGTATACACATGGAAATATCTAAACAGCCATGTGTATAAGCATGTAAATATCTTCACTGCTATCTCTATAAACATGGAAATATCTAAACCGCCATCTCTATAAACATGAAAATATCTACACTGCCATCTCCATAAATATGGAACTAACTACTCCGCCATCTGTATAAACATGGAAACATCCTCACCGCCATCTGTGTGAACAAGGAAATATCTACAATTCGATCAGGATAAAGATATAAATATCTGCACTGCGAGCTGTATAAACATGTAAATATCTTCATCGCTATCTGTATAAACATGGAAATACCAACACCGCTATCGGTATAAACATGGAAATATCTACAACGCCATCTATATAAACATGGAAATATCTACACCGCTATGTCTATAAACATGGAAATAACTACACCGCTATCTCTGTAAACATGGAAATAGCTACACCTCTATCTGTATAAACATGGAAATATCTACACCACCATCTATATAAACATGGAAATATCTACACCGCCATCTGTATAAACATGGAAATATCTACAATGCCATCTGTAGAAAGATGGAAATATCTACACCGCAATCTGTGTAAACATGGAACTATCAACACTGCTATCTGTAAACACATGGAAATATCTACACCGCTATCTGTAAAGACATGGATATATCTACACCGTGATGTGTATAAACATGGAAATATCTACACCGCGATCTGTATAAACATGGAAATATCGACACCGCGATCTGTATAGACAAGGAAATATCTACACCGCTATCTGTATAAACATGGAAATATCTACACAGCTATCTCTATAAACATGGAAATATCTACACCGCCATCTGTATTAACATGGAAATACCTATACAGTCATCTGTGTAAACATGGAAATATCTACACCACCATCAGTATAAACATGGAAATATCTTCAGTGCCATCTGAATACACATGGAAATACCTACACGGCAATATGTGTATAGATGGAAACATCAACACGGCCATCTGTACAAACATGGAAATATCTACACTGCGGTCTGTATAAACATGGAAATATCTACACCATGATCTGTATAAACATGGAAATATATACACCGCTATCTGTATAAACATGGAAATATCTGCACCGCTATCTCTATAAACATGGAAATATCTACAAAGACATCTGTATGAACATGGAAATACCTACACAGTCATGTGTAGGAACATTTAAATATCTACACTGCCATCTGTATAAACATAGAAATATCTACAAAGCCCTCTGTATAAATATGGAAATATCTGCATAGGCATCTGTGTAAACATGGAAATATCTGCACCGCTATCTGTATAAACATGGAAATACCTACACCGCTGTCTCTATAAACATGGTAATATGTACACCGCTATGTGTATAAACATGGAAATATCTCCACTGCTCTCTGTATAAACATGGAAATATCTCCACCGTTATCTGTATAAACATGGTAATATCGACAGCGCCATCACTATAAACATTGAAATATCTACACTGCCATCTGTAAAAACATGGAAATATCTACACCGCCAACTGTATAAACATGGAAATATCTACAACACCATCTGTATAAACATGGAAATAACTACAATACCATCTGTATACACATGGAAATATCTACACAGACATCTGTATAAATATGGAAATAACTACACTGCCATCTGTATAAACATGGAAATATCTACACTGCCATCTGTAGAAAGATGGAAATATCTACACCGCTATCTCTATAAATATGGAAATATCTACACCGCCATCTCTATAAACATGAAAATAACTACACTGCCATCTCCATAAAGATGGAAGTATCTACTCCGCCATGTGAATAAACACGGAAATATCTACACCACCATCTGTGTAAACATGGAAATATCTACACCGCTATCTGTATAAACATGGAAATATCTACACCGCCATCTGCATGTCCATGGGAATTTCTACGCCGCCATCTGTATAAACATGGAAATATCTACACGGCCATCTGTGTATAGATGGAAATATCAACACAGCCATCTGTACAAACATGGAATTATCTACAGCGCTATCTCTATAAACATGGAAATAACTGCACTGCCATCTGTAAAAACATGGAAATACCTATACAGTCATCTGTGTAAACATGGAAATATCTACAATGCCATCTGTATACACATGGAAGTATCTAAACAGCCATCTGTATAAGCATGTAAATATCTTCACTGCTATCTCTATAAACATGGAAATATCTACACCGCCATCTCTATAAACATGAAAATATCTACAGTGCCATCTCCATAAATATGGAACTAACTACTCCGCCATCTGTATAAACATGGAAACATCTACACCGCCATCTGTGTGAACAAGGAAATATCTACAATTCCATCAGGATAAAGATATAAATATCTGCACCGCGAGCTGTATAAACATGTAAATATCTACATCGCTATCTGTATAAACATGGAAATACCAACACCGCTATCGGTATAAACATGGAAATATCTACAACGCCATCTATATAAACATGGAAATATCTACACCGCTATGTCTATAAACATGGAAATACCAACACCGCTATCTCTGTAAACATGGAAATATCTACACCTCTATCTGTATAAACATGGAAATATCTACACCACCATCTATATAAACATGGAAATATCTACACCGCCATCTGTGTAAACATGGAAAAATCTACAATGCCATCTGTAGAAAGATGGAAATATCTACACCGCAATCTGTGTAAACATGGAAATATATACACCGATATCTGTATAAACATGGAAATATCTACACCGCAATCTGTATAAACATGGAAATATCTACACCGCGATCTGTATAAACATGGAAATATCTACACAGCGATCTGTATAAACATGGAAATATCTGCAACACGATCTGTATAAACATGGAAATATCTACACTGCGGTCTGTATAAACATGGAAATATCTACACCATGATCTGTATAAACATGGAAATATATACACCGCTATCTGTATAAACATGGAAATATCTGCACCGCTATCTCTATAAACATGGAAATATCTACAAAGACATCTGTATGAACATGGAAATACCTACACAGTCATGTGTAGGAACATTTAAATATCTACACTGCCATCTGTATAAACATAGAAATATCTACAAAGCCCTCTGTATAAATATGGAAATATCTGCATAGGCATCTGTGTAAACATGGAAATATCTGCACCGCTATCTGTATAAACATGGAAATACCTACACCGCTGTCTCTATAAACATGGTAATATGTACACCGCTATGTGTATAAACATGGAAATATCTCCACTGCTCTCTGTATAAACATGGAAATATCTCCACCGTTATCTGTATAAACATGGAAATATCGACAGCGCGATCACTATAAACATTGAAATATCTACACTGCCATCCGTAAAAACATGGAAATATCTACACCGCCAACTGTATAAACATGGAAATATCTACACCACCATCTGTATAAACATGGAAATAACTACAATACCATCTGTATACACATGGAAATATCTACACAGACATCTGTATAAATATGGAAATAACTACACTGCCATCTGTATAAACATGGAAATATCTACACTGCCATCTGTAGAAAGATGGAAATATCTACACCGCTATCTCTATAAATATGGAAATATCTACACCGCCATCTCTATAAACATGAAAATATCTACACTGCCATCTCCATAAAGATGGAAGTATCTACTCCGCCATGTGTATAAACACGGAAATATCTACACCACCATCTGTGTAAACATGGAAATATCTACACCGCTATCTGTATAAACATGGAAATATCTACACCGCCATCTGCATGTCCATGGGAATTTCTATGCCGCCATCTGTATAAACATGGAAATATCTACACGGCCATCTGTGTATAGATGGAAATATCAACACAGCCATCTGTACAAACATGGAAATATCTACACTGCTATCTCTATAAACATGGAAGTATCTGCACTGCCATCTGTAAAAACATGGAAATACCTATACAGTCATCTGTATAAACATGGAAATATCTACAATGCCATCTGTATACACATGGATATATCTAAACAGCCATCTGTATAAGCATGTAAATATCTTCACTGCTATCTCTATAAACATGGAAATATCTACACCGCCATCTCTATAAACATGAAAATATCTACAGTGCCATCTCCATAAATATGGAACTAACTTCTCCGCCATCTGTATAAACATGGAAACATCTACACCGCCATCTGTGTGAACAAGGAAATATCTACAATTCCATCAGGATAAAGATATAAATATCTGCACCGCGAGCTGTATAAACATGTAAATATCTACATCGCTATCTGTATAAACATGGAAATACCAACACCGCTATCGGTATAAACATGGAAATATCTACAACGCCATCTATATAAACATGGAAATATCTACACCGCTATGTCTATAAACATGGAAATACCTACACCGCTATCTCTGTAAACATGGAAATATCTACACCTCTATCTGTATAAACATGGAAATATCTACAATGCCATCTGTAGAAAGATGGAAATATCTACACCGCAATCTGTGTAAACATGGAAATATCTACACCGATATCTGTATAAACATGGAAATATCTACACCGCAATCTGTATAAACATGGAAATATCTACACCGCGATCTGTATAAACATGGAAATATCTACACAGCGATCTGTATAAACATGGAAATATCTGCAACGCGATCTGTATAAACATGGAAATATCTACACCATGATCTGTATAAACATGGAAATATATACACCGCTATCTGTATAAACATGGAAATATCTGCACCGCTATCTCTATAAACATGGAAATATCTACAAAGACATCTGTATGAACATGGAAATACCTACACAGTCATGTGTAGGAACATTTAAATATCTACACTGCCATCTGTATAAACATAGAAATATCTACAAATCCCTCTGTATAAATATGGAAATATCTGCATAGGCATCTGTGTAAACATGGAAATATCTGCACCGCTATCTGTATAAACATGGAAATACCAACACCGCTGTCTCTATAAACATGGTAATATGTACACCGCTATGTGTATAAACATGGAAATATCTCCACTGCTCTCTGTATAAACATGGAAATATCTCCACCGTTATCTGTATAAACATGGAAATATCGACAGCGCCATCACTATAAACATTGAAATATCTACACTGCCATCTGTAAAAACATGGAAATATCTACACCGCCAACTGTATAAACATGGAAATATCTACACCACCATCTGTATAAAAATGGAAATAACTACAATACCATCTGTATACACATGGAAATATCTACACAGACATCTGTATAAATATGGAAATAACTACACTGCCATCTGTATAAACATGGAAATATCTACACTGCCATCTGTAGAAAGATGGAAATATCTACACCGCTATCTCTATAAATATGGAAATATCTACACCGCCATCTCTATAAACATGAAAATATCTACACTGCCATCTCCATAAAGATGGAAGTATCTACTCCGCCATGTGTATAAACACGGAAATATCTACACCACCATCTGTGTAAACATGGAAATATCTACACCGCTATCTGTATAAACATGGAAATATCTACACCGCCATCTGCATGTCCATGGGAATTTCTATGCCGCCATCTGTATAAACATGGAAATATCTACACGGCCATCTGTGTATAGATGGAAATATCAACACAGCCATCTGTACAAACATGGAAATATCTACACCGCTATCTCTATAAACATGGAAATATCTGCACTGCCATCTGTGAAAACATGGAAATACCTATACAGTCATCTGTATAAACATGGAAATATCTACAATGCCATCTGTATACACATGGAAATATCTAAACAGCCATGTGTATAAGCATGTAAATATCTTCACTGCTATCTCTATAAACATGGAAATATCTAAACCGCCATCTCTATAAACATGAAAATATCTACACTGCCATCTCCATAAATATGGAACTAACTACTCCGCCATCTGTATAAACATGGAAACATCCTCACCGCCATCTGTGTGAACAAGGAAATATCTACAATTCGATCAGGATAAAGATATAAATATCTGCACCGCGAGCTGTATAAACATGTAAATATCTACATCGCTATCTGTATAAACATGGAAATACCAACACCGCTATCGGTATAAACATGGAAATATCTACAACGCCATCTATATAAACATGGAAATATCTACACCGCTATGTCTATAAACATGGAAATACCTACACCGCTATCTCTGTAAACATGGAAATATCTACACCTCTATCTGTATAAACATGGAAATATCTACACCACCATCTATATAAACATGGAAATATCTACACCGCCATCTGTATAAACATGGAAATATCTACAATGCCATCTGTAGAAAGATGGAAATATCTACACCGCAATCTGTGTAAACATGGAACTATCAACACTGCTATCTGTAAACACATGGAAATATCTACACCGCTATCTGTAAAGACATGGATATATCTACACCGCGATGTGTATAAACATGGAAATATCTACACCGCGATCTGTATAAACATGGAAATATCGACACCGCGATCTGTATAGACAAGGAAATATCTACACCGCTATCTGTATAAACATGGAAATATCTACACAGCTATCTCTATAAACATGGAAATATCTACACCGCCATCTGTATTAACATGGAAATACCTATACAGTCATCTGTGTAAACATGGAAATATCTACACCACCATCAGTATAAACATGGAAATATCTTCAGTGCCATCTGAATACTCATGGAAATACCTACACGGCAATATGTGTATAGATGGAAACATCAACACGGCCATCTGTACAAACACGGAAATATCTACACTGTGGTCTGTATAAACATGGAAATATCTGCACCGCTATCTCTATAAACATGGAAATATCTACAAAGACATCTGTATGAACATGGAAATACCTACACAGTCATGTGTAGGAACATTTAAATATCTACACTGCCATCTGTATAAACATAGAAATATCTACAAAGCCCTCTGTATAAATATGGAAATATCTGCATAGGCATCTGTGTAAACATGGAAATATCTGCACCGCTATCTGTATAAACATGGAAATACCTACACCGCTGTCTCTATAAACATGGTAATATGTACTCCGCTATGTGTATAAACATGGAAATATCTCCACTGCTCTCTGTATAAACATGGAAATATCTCCACCGTTATCTGTATAAACATGGAAATATCGACAGCGCCATCACTATAAACATTGAAATATCTACACTGCCATCTGTAAAAACATGGAAATATCTACACCGCCAACTGTATAAACATGGAAATATCTACACCACCATCTGTATAAACATGGAAATAACTACAATACCATCTGTATACACATGGAAATATCTACACAGACATCTGTATAAATATGGAAATAACTACACTGCCATCTGTATCAACATGGAAATATCTACACTGCCATCTGTAGAAAGATGGAAATATCTACACCGCTATCTCTATAAATATGGAAATATCTACACCGCCATCTCTATAAACATGAAAATATCTACACTGCCATCTCCATAAAGATGGAAGTATCTACTCCGCCATGTGTATAAACACGGAAATATCTACACCACCATCTGTGTAAACATGGAAATATCTACACCGCTATCTGTATAAACATGGAAATATCTACACCGCCATCTGCATGTCCATGGGAATTTCTATGCCGCCATCTGTATAAACATGGAAATATCTACACGGCCATCTGTGTATAGATGGAAATATCAACACAGCCATCTGTACAAACATGGAAATATCTACACCGCTATCTCTATAAACATGGAAGTATCTGCACTGCCATCTGTAAAAACATGGAAATACCTATACAGTCATCTGTATAAACATGGAAATATCTACAATGCCATCTGTATACACATGGATATATCTAAACAGCCATCTGTATAAGCATGTAAATAACTTCACTGCTATCTCTATAAACATGGAAATATCTACACCGCCATCTCTATAAACATGAAAATATCTACAGTGCCATCTCCATAAATATGGAACTAACTTCTCCGCCATCTGTATAAACATGGAAACATCTACACCGCCATCTGTGTGAACAAGGAAATATCTACAATTCCATCAGGATAAAGATATAAATAACTGCACCGCGAGCTGTATAAACATGTAAATATCTACATCGCTATCTGTATAAACATGGAAATACCAACACCGCTATCGGTATAAACATGGAAATATCTACAACGCCATCTATATAAACATGGAAATATCTACACCGCTATGTCTATAAACATGGAAATACCTACACCGCTATCTCTGTAAACATGGAAATATCTACACCTCTATCTGTATAAACATGGAAATATCTACACCACCATCTATATAAACATGGAAATATCTACAACGCCATCTGTATAAACATGGAAATATCTACAATGCCATCTGTAGAAAGATGGAAATATCTACACCGCAATCTGTGTAAACATGGAAATATATACACCGATATCTGTATAAACATGGAAATATCTACACCGCAATCTGTATAAACATGGAAATAACTACACCGCGATCTGTATAAACATGGAAATATCTACACAGCGATCTGTATAAACATGGAAATATCTGCAACACGATCTGTATAAACATGGAAATATCTACACCATGATCTGTATAAACATGGAAATATATACACCGCTATCTGTATAAACATGGAAATATCTGCACCCCTATCTCTATAAACATGGAAATATCTACAAAGACATCTGTATGAACATGGAAATACCTACACAGTCATGTGTAGGAACATTTAAATATCTACACTGCCATCTGTATAAACATAGAAATATCTACAAAGCCCTCTGTATAAATATGGAGATATCTGCATAGGCATCTGTGTAAACATGGAAATATCTGCACCGCTATCTGTATAAACATGGAAATACCTACACCGCTGTCTCTATAAACATGGTAATATGTACACCGCTATGTGTATAAACATGGAAATATCTCCACTGCTCTCTGTATAAACATGGAAATATCTCCACCGTTATCTGTATAAACATGGAAATATCGACAGGGCCATCACTATAAACATTGAAATATCTACACTGCCATCTCTAAAAACATGGAAATATCTACACCGCCAACTGTATAAACATGGAAATATCTACACCACCATCTGTATAAACATGGAAATAACTACAATACCTTCTGTATACACATGGAAATATCTACACAGACATCTGTATAAATATGGACATAACTACACTGCCATCTGTATCAACATGGAAATATCTACACTGCCATCTGTAGAAAGATGGAAATATCTACACCGCTATCTCTATAAATATGGAAATATCTACACCGCCATCTCTATAAACATGAAAATATCTACACTGCCATCTCCATAAAGATGGAAGTATCTACTCCACCATGTGTATAAACACGGAAATATCTACACCACCATCTGTGTAAACATGGAAATATCTACACCGCTATCTGTATAAACATGGAAATATCTACACCGCCATCTGCATGTCCATGGGAATTTCTATGCCGCCATCTGTATAAACATGGAAATATCTACACGGCCATCTGTGTATAGATGGAAATATCAACACAGCCATCTGTACAAACATGGAAATATCTACACCGCTATCTCTATAAACATGGAAGTATCTGCACTGCCATCTGTAAAAACATGGAAATACCTATACAGTCATCTGTATAAACATGGAAATATCTACAATGCCATCTGTATACACATGGATATATCTAAACAGCCATCTGTATAAGCATGTAAATATCTTCACTGCTATCTCTATAAACATGGAAATATCTACACCGCCATCTCTATAAACATGAAAATATCTACAGTGCCATCTCCATAAATATGGAACTAACTTCTCCGCCATCTGTATAAACATGGAAACATCTACACCGCCATCTGTGTGAACAAGGAAATATCTACAATTCCATCAGGATAAAGATATAAATATCTGCACCGCGAGCTGTATAAACATGTAAATATCTACATCGCTATCTGTATAAACATGGAAATACCAACACCGCTATCGGTATAAACACGGAAATATCTACAACGCCATCTATATAAACATGGAAATATCTACACCGCTATGTCTATAAACATGGAAATACCTACACCGCTATCTCTGTAAACATGGAAATATCTACACCTCTATCTGTATAAACATGGAAATATCTACAATGCCATCTGTAGAAAGATGGAAATATCTACACCGCAATCTGTGTAAACATGGAAATATCTACACCGATATCTGTATAAACATGGAAATATCTACACCGCAATCTGTATAAACATGGAAATATCTACACCGCGATCTGTATAAACATGGAAATATCTACACAGCGATCTGTATAAACATGGAAATATCTGCAACGCGATCTGTATAAACATGGAAATATCTACACCATGATCTGTATAAACATGGAAATATATACACCGCTATCTGTATAAACATGGAAATATCTGCACCGCTATCTCTATAAACATGGAAATATCTACAAAGACATCTGTATGAACATGGAAATACCTACACAGTCATGTGTAGGAACATTTAAATATCTACACTGCCATCTGTATAAACATAGAAATATCTACAAATCCCTCTGTATAAATATGGAAATATCTGCATAGGCATCTGTGTAAACATGGAAATATCTGCACCGCTATCTGTATAAACATGGAAATACCAACACCGCTGTCTCTATAAACATGGTAATATGTACACCGCTATGTGTATAAACATGGAAATATCTCCACTGCTCTCTGTATAAACATGGAAATATCTCCACCGTTATCTGTATAAACATGGAAATATCGACAGCGCCATCACTATAAACATTGAAATATCTACACTGCCATCCGTAAAAACATGGAAATATCTACACCGCCAACTGTATAAACATGGAAATATCTACACCACCATCTGTATAAAAATGGAAATAACTACAATACCATCTGTATACACATGGAAATATCTACACAGACATCTGTATAAATATGGAAATAACTACACTGCCATCTGTATAAACATGGAAATATCTACACTGCCATCTGTAGAAAGATGGAAATATCTACACCGCTATCTCTATAAATATGGAAATATCTACACCGCCATCTCTATAAACATGAAAATATCTACACTGCCATCTCCATAAAGATGGAAGTATCTACTCCACCATGTGTATAAACACGGAAATATCTACACCACCATCTGTGTAAACATGGAAATATCTACACCGCTATCTGTATAAACATGGAAATATCTACACCGCCATCTGCATGTCCATGGGAATTTCTATGCCGCCATCTGTATAAACATGGAAATATCTACACGGCCATCTGTGTATAGATGGAAATATCAACACAGCCATCTGTACAAACATGGAAATATCTACACCGCTATCTCTATAAACATGGAAGTATCTGCACTGCCATCTGTAAAAACATGGAAATACCTATACAGTCATCTGTATAAACATGGAAATATCTACAATGCCATCTGTATACACATGGATATATCTAAACAGCCATCTGTATAAGCATGTAAATATCTTCACTGCTATCTCTATAAACATGGAAATATCTACACCGCCATCTCTATAAACATGAAAATATCTACAGTGCCATCTCCATAAATATGGAACTAACTTCTCCGCCATCTGTATAAACATGGAAACATCTACACCGCCATCTGTGTGAACAAGGAAATATCTACAATTCCATCAGGATAAAGATATAAATATCT